>NC_089203.1:3188766-3391266 GCF_963930695.1 Labrus bergylta | reverse complement strand
GAAATGGCAAACATGTGACTTTATGTCTGATTGTTGTGTCTTATGCAGAGAACTGTGTTCAGTGCATTTAAAAAGTGCAAAATGTGTGTAAAGCAGAAAATGTGTTTAGACTTTTGGAGACTTGAGAAGAGGTTTTGCTCTCTGTGTGTCAGTTTAAATAGTTGTGCTATGCATGTCATTTTAGTGTGTGAGCAATTGGAAAAAACTGTAATTAAATAACTCAACATTTAGCTGTTCGCTTTTCTTGTTTTAAGCTAATGAGAAGTGTGATACTGCCGGTTTGCTAAACCTTCAATTACAGCTAACAGTTGTGAGCTAAGCTAGCTAGACTGTTAAACTACAAATTGTAATTTTTACTGTTTTAGTTTTGTGTGGCTCGTACCATTACATTGAATTAATTATATAGTAAGTTTTGAGGTGTTAGAAGAAACAGATTTCTATTCAGTTTGAACATAAAGGTCTTTGTGCTAAGCCAATCCAGCAGCTTTGGCATCCCATTTTACACCGGCTACACCACTTGCTGTGTGTTTGTTTTGTTATGTTTTTGTTTGTTTTTTTTCTTTTTGGCACCAAGGCAAAACTCCAGATTACATTCCAAAGTGATTACAAAACAGTCCAGCACCTCTATCCCAGCTTCTTTTTTTTTTTCCTATGCCAGTGCAGAACCAGGACAAATTGAAGTTTCCAAAAAGAAGGATATATTCTGTTTCCTATGCACAGGGGGAAAACACCTGAGTGTCAGGGCACTGGTTTGGCTCAGTTGGTGGAGCGGGCATCCCATAAAGAGCGGATATAGTCTTTAACAAACGGGTTATAGGTTCAACTCTGGGGAGAGAGACTGGGGAATGAAATGTGGGAAAGGATCCACAGGTCGGACTTGAACCTGAGCTGCCTCTGTAAATGGGGCATGGGACATTCGCTAGACCGCTCGTTCACACACACACACACACACACACACACACACACACACACACACACACACACTCACACACCACAGTGAGGCCTCTCTGTTGTGGTTTCATTGGTTGATCAATGCCAGGGCCCCAGGGGTCCCAACTCAGAACACATGTCTTCTTTCTGTATGTTTACAGTACAGCAGTCACAGTGAATGAGCGTTACTGCACAGCTTCAGTGTCACCAAGAGGAGACAAGTCCCTTATGTGAAGTTAGCACATAAAAAGATGTTGTATAAATCTGAAACATGACATATTAAACATGAAGCATGACTAAACATGAGTATCATTAGAGGCAGTAACCACACTGCTCAACATTTAAGTTCTTAGATGCAGTCAAGATGTCAAAGAGAAGTGTAAACATCATAATTAAGATGTCTCAAAATGACTCCAGTGATAGAAATGAACATCTACAATTCTGGATTGAATTCCCTCTGGTCATGACAATTATCCTAAATGAATAAAAGCTCTTAAATAGGCTCCTTATAGAGGCTGAAGTATTGTTTTTGTCCTGTTAAACTTTAAATATTGGTGTTTATTCAGTTATTGCTTGCTGCCTGCTGCTGCTGTGGGAAACATGAAATCAAAAATTATTTTAATCCTTGTAAATAAAGTTTTAAATCTTCTTCCAAATTCATTTGGTTACTCAAACCACTGAATGTTCTTTTTGTCAGTGCCAATGTTTGGTTGGGTTTTGCATTCAAGTCAAGTTGTAAATTTGAAAGTCATATGTCTTCAAGAGTAGTATTTTTTTTCCACCAAACAGTTATTATTCAGTTTTGCTTGTTAATGTTTTAAAATGAAGAATAAAGTGATGTTGAGATAAAATAAACTTAATTTACATACAACACACATTTGTGTGTGTACTTGAGCACAATGATAATCTTGAAAGTTTGACCTTACATTGTTCACATCATCGTTTCTCCAAATTTAACCTTTAACTGGATTTAAATATTTTTAAAACGAATGAATGAATGAATGAATCCTTTATTACTCCTAGGGCAGTTTGCCGTGCATAGTAAGCATGAAATCACAATGTAAGTGACTGAAGACATCAAAACCATATACAGCACATAAAAACAAAACAAAAAGAGGGTCCGCCGTAATCATGCTGAATTCAGGGTGCACTGGTCTGTCATGCTGCACAGGTTAAGAACCTTGTCCAGTTTGTTCTTATTTTGTACGGACAATGCTCCTCCCCAACACTGAACACAATGGGTCAACACACTTTCAATTAAACTTTTGTAAAATCATTTCAATATAGTACTGTCAACATTACATTTCCTAAGTTTCCTAAAAAATAAAAGAGGCACTTTTGAGCCTTTGTAAAGCAGTTTATACCAACTGTAAACCATGAATGCTCTTTTTAGTATTATCTTTAAAACAGTATTTGAACAGATAGCATGGCCTAAAAAACATAACATTTTATCTAGAAAATTCTTATTTTGCAAGAAGCAGAAGATCACTTTCCTCGCAGAAATATTACTGGGGAGCTCCCAGTGACCTTTGAAACATCACATTCCCTTTTTATCTAGCCTAAGCAAAAACCTTGATCTCACTGAACCAAATGTTTTTATGTGTCCAAATAAAACATATCAGTGCCCGTTTGTTAAGGCAGACCTCATGGTTTGGGCTAGAGATACTAGGCCTAGAAGAATAAAGCAACCCTTTTTATGAGATATTCGTTGTTGGACTGAATGGAGTTGATCTGAATTTAAACGACTTTTAACACTATTTGGTCTGCTGTCAAACCATTAAGTTCTGTGTTAAATTGACAAAGCAAATTACCATTTAACTGGACTATTAAATTCCTTAAACAGCCATAGTACTTGATTACCTCTGAGTTGTTGGTTTTGGTGTAAAGACCTTTGGCAGTTTTTCCTATAGGACTTGAATGCAGCACCAGTAGGCAGCGGTGACGCACTCCATTACGAGCCTGTGGTCCACTGCAGCTTACTGATTGGGCCAAATTGTGGGTGTGTTCACAGCGTGGGTTGATTTTAACAGACGTGAATTGAGCAGGAGATTCCAGTTTGTGGTATAGGCACAACTGGAGACGCATCAAGCCCATCTCCAGACGCGTGCCACAGTGCCCCCCCCCCCGTGAGCCTCCTGGAAATCTAGTTTGAAAATACTGCTGCATAGCAATTTCCGTTCTGTGCTCTCAAGCTTAAGCCAATTTGTGGCACAAGGACTGGAACAACTTTTTTTTTTATTGAGCAGAAGAAAGTCTCAAGTGATGCCTTGTTAAATTAGATTGGCCATACTAACATCACATCAAAGCTGATACCAGTTTTGAATCTTAAATATGGAAGACAAAAGTAGGACAAGATCGTAAAAGAATACAAAACAGAATCCTTTTTACAACACCCACCATGAGAATATGATGGGTATACAAAAGGTTTGAGGTTTTTACGCTGCATTATGTCCTGGCCAAAATACCTCCCATTCCTCAGCTGTGGTGACTCCTCCAGAATTTATTCTGCTGACTAAAAACCTCAATTAAACCGATAGATACAGCAGTCTGAGGATGATAATTATCTATATTTAGAGCTATAAGTGATCGTCATTTTGGTTAGGGTTAGAGCAGAGTCCAATTCCCGCTCTAGGCTAATTTCATTGATGGTCTAAATATAGCTTTGGGTTTAAAAGTTTTTTTTCCAGCAGACAGAGCCAGAGCTTCCCATGAAAAGGATTCTGTGAAAATAAATGAAAATGTTATGATAAACAGATTTCAAAGTCACAGATCTATGAAATTCCGACAGCCGCAATCAAGATGCCTGTTTGTCTCTCTCTCACACACACACACACGCACGCACGCATGCACGCACACACGCACACGCACACACAAACACGCACGCACACACGCACACACACACACACACACACACACACACACACGCACGCACACACACACACACACACACACACACACACACAAAGTCCAACATTTCTCTATGTTTGTTTATGGGGTGCCTGAGCAGTGGCGTATTATTTGTCACAGGGTCTCGGGAATTTTGACATTGGGCCCCACATCTACCTAAGAACACACAGACACTAAACCCCCCCACAAGTGATACTGTTTGTGAGCTTTCTCCCCAAGTTTTTATTCAGGGGCTCCAGTTTCCTCCCACAATCCAACAACATCTAGTGAGTACCACCTGCCTGTTTAGGGGAATGTATTTTGCCTGTATTTGTCGGGCCTCTTATTGTCTGGAGGATTATACAGTTAGATGTTGGATTAAATATAGTGAGGTTGCTCGAACATACTTTATTAGGCAAAGAAAGTAACATTAAGTATCAGTGCACCCCCTAGAGGCCAAGGACCCGAGTGCAGCTGCCCAACCTGCACCTTGATGCTTATTCCTGCTGGCCATCAGCAGCACTTCCTGTCCACCAGCAGCCATCAGTCATGTCCAGCAACGAGCCATCTTGGGTCACGCCTCATACTCCTATAGAGACCCTTTACCTGAGAGTATAGTAACACCATTAGGTCACTGGAAACATTCAAAGACAGAGGCTTTGTGTTCCCTTTGCAAGTCTGGCTGCAGTCGGTCCACATGGCATCCTCAAGTGTTACTCTTGAAAAAGATTCCTCTAACGTCTCCAAATGTGCAAAGCCTGCCAGTGTGGGTCCTCTATTCTTAGCTCACTTTGTGTTGTAGTGGTTAGCAGAGCTCATTGTCACAGGCTAAACTGGGCATTGTGTAACAGCCCCCTTCATATTGCCTTCCCCCATAAAAAAAGTTAATAAAAGGGAATCTATTTATAGGAGCTTTCATTTGAAATTATAGTTATTATAGCTGGATCTGGAAATCAATATAAACTAGGACTTAGATTGGACCACTTGCCTGTATTAGACTATTTTACGATTTAAAATTGTAGAGATCATATTCGACCAGGTGTTACAGCAGAATGTGTTCCCTCTTTCTGAGAAAGCTTTACTGCAGACGTCTGAAGTTGTTAATGCATCACCACCTCATATTAATGAATTAGTAAAAGCTCACTCTCTTTTAAGTTGAGCTTTTGGACATTATGTGTTTCAATTTTCTGCAGTTGTTGAAAGAGGTTGATATTTCTTGGACTGTTATTATACTCAGCCTTGTAGCCTAAGTACTATAGTTTAAAAAAACAAACTTTCAATTGACTTTTGGAGCTATAGGCTAAGATATACTGCAATGCATGCAAATCCAATATTGGAATCTATACGACTGATTATGCATACTTTGTTTGGTCTTGATTATCTCAGAGCTTCCACAGTCAACTCACTCGTGAACAGGCTATTGCTTTAAGGCGCCAGTTTTATTGCAAAAAAGGGACTTTCACTAGACACTCCCCTAAAACCTTGGACGTGGATGTCTGCGTCTCTGATTGGTTGTGAAGCCCCAACCGACAACACCTGCTTAACTCCTTCATCCAAATTGACACTCGGGGCTCTGAGAAATATAGGCAGCATCCCTTCCAGCTCATGCACTCAGACCCACAGCTGCCCCATAAGACACCAAGCCGCAGCTGCGCTGATCGCTGATCCTAGGTGAACCCTCACACACACACACACACACACACACACACACACACACACACACAGGCACACACACACACAGGCACACACACACACACACAGGCGCACACACACAGCCGCACACACTCGCACAGCCAGATCTTCGCTGGGAGTCGAGGCGCGATGTTGGTCAAGCTGGCTGTGGCGCTGCTGGTTTTGTCTGTGCTCGAACAAGTAGTGGGATCGGATAATATTGATCTCCACGACAGCCTCCCGGAGAAGCCTGCGACACAAAAAGGACGCCTCTCTCTCCAGAACACAGGTGAGAAATGAGTGTCAGTTTTGAATGTTTGAGATGACTGGTTTGTGCATCTACGTGGGGTTTATCCGTACACGTGTTTTTGGAGGCTGCAGAATGAAGCACGCTGGAGGGGGGACTCGACCGGCCGAGCGGATCAATTCTGCTCTTTTATCACTTAAATCCTGCCGCTACGGTGCACACCAGTTACCCTTTTCGATTACACAGGAAGATGATACCTTGTAAATACTCAGAGATAGAAATCCAATATGTTAGTAAACTATTTATAGAACGGCACAAGGTAATAGGTAATGTATACGGCAGCACTAGGTGTGAGTTATAGGTGATACTTTTCAGTGGGTTTTCTGAAAGAAATGTGGCTTTCGAATATGTTGTCTCGAACTTAAGTGTTGGATGATGTGTTCAGGGAGGTTAGTAGGCCTGGATCAGTAATGACTGTTGTAGGCTGCTGGTGTCGTGGCTGGTCATAAAGGCAAACGGGACTTTATTTTAATAAGCTTACTTTTTGGGGGAAATAGTGCAACAAAAAGAGGAGCTGGATTAGTCGACATCAACACCATGATGGACTGCTGCAATCCCCTTGAAAACATAGTTTATTTATCCGTTCCCTCATGGACCCAGCATGACTTGTCACCCAACATGTGAACCTGTGTGTCACGACATTACAGCATTATTGTGATCTTGCCCCCCCCACGCTGAAATATGGGGACAAACTCCAACGCAGGTTTCATAGCAGAGACCCTGGTAACACCACTGTGAAACTCAATGCACGCTGCGGCCGAGCTCGTACGATCCAAGCACATTCCCGTGATGCCAAAACAAGCACTGCTGACAGCGGCTCACTTTTCCTGCGCACTAAAGTTCAACTCTGTGCCTACAAACCCCGCAGCAGCTCGGCCCCTCCCCCCCCCCCTTCCACTTGCCCCCCAACAGAGGCTCTTTGTTGACAAACGTGATTTCTAATAAGTCACATTTAATCCTTTGTTTGCTGCATTAAACACACTGTTTTTATGTAAAGGGTGCGCACTTCAGACTGAAGGAAAATGCTCATATTCGCCAATTATTAGCTCCAAGACGGATCACTGGTGTGATTACATTTTTTTTGCCAATGTCAACAGTTGGGTTTTTAATAGTCAAACTGAAACAACAAACTGCCATATTAACTTAAATGGTGAAAAAATACCTCTATACCTTGCCACATACGGTGAGCAGCATTTTCTGTGACAGGTTCCCAGCCTGCAGTCAGATGTCTCATTATGCATGCTGTCACACAGAGATTTGGGGTTACAAGAGAGACATTCATGTTCCCCTTGGTCATTCCTGTTGTCATCATCAGTTTGATTCCTGTCTTTCATGACTGCAACTTAAAGAAAATGGCATTTGACAACTTGCACATATGCAGGGGCTGATGTGAAGTATTCTCACATGAACTTAAATGTTGGGCAAGTTTTTTTTAAATGTACATTTCTGCTAGTGTTCTCATAGTTATACACCTTTTTTAATTTGTGATTTTCGTATGTAATTTCAAATTCCAAAAATGAGAGACTTGTTGATGCACATTCATAGACAGAATATACAAAGGACTGCATTTGAGTTTTTCCTGCACAAGTAGTGAAGGCTGCATCTGCAATGCAGCATCCCTTCTCAGTGCTAAGCAGTGCAGACGGATTGTGCTGCAGAATGACACAGTAATATCTGTCACCAAGTGTTCCTCTGCAGGAACCCCCTCAGCTTTGGGAAATTGGACTTCTTTCCCCCTCCTCTCCTCCTCCCTCCCTCCTTCCCTGCATCCCTTTTTTTTCTTCTTCTCACTCTCTAGGTTATGAACACAAGTACGATCGCTGTGTCTGTGGAAATAGTTATATACGCCACATCAGCTTTTGTGATTCATTGCAGCTATCATTGCCAACACGCCCGAAAACAATCTGCCACTGTCTCTTGCTGTGAATGGATGATAAGGTCCCCTCCCTTAACCTGTTTCTCTCTTTCTCCAGCTGAGATCCAGCACTGCCTGGTGAGTGCAGGGGATGTCGGCTGTGGTGTGTTTGAGTGCTTTGAGAATAACTCCTGCGAGATACGAGGGCTACAGGAAATCTGCATGACGTTCCTTCACAACGCTGGCAAATTTGACTCTCAGGTATTAAAACTAGTCTGTGTATGTTTTTGCAAAAAATGATATAGCCAGAGGCAAAATTCCATTTTCACTGGTTCACTGATCCATATTTGTCAGCCTTTCCTTCTACAATCCCCTTTTTTCTAGTAGTGCAATTGTTCATACACCCTTCTAATAATCTATTTTCCTCTCGTGGGAAGTTCACTTCCCTCTCAAAGGATTGATGCATGTACAGTTAGAAGCAGGGGTCATAAGCCAGTTGGCCAGAAGCCCAGTCAGCCCCCTTTTCATGCATAGCGAAGGCTGAAGCCCCTGCCAAGTTAGTGCCTGACTGACCGGGGTCCTACTATGTGTAGAGGGTTACATACAAGGAACTTACATCTTTTGCAGACAAATGCAGAATATTCCAGCAAAAGAGGAACATGATTTACTGCCATTTATGAAGAATTTCATCACCCTTTTCTGTATTCCAGTTACAAAGCCAGACATCAGATTTGTTCTCACACAGCCACATTTACACATCGCCAACATCTCCAAAGCCCCAAAACTATTATGCAACAATAATCATGTTTTCCTTTTCCTGATGTGTGCACATTGAAAGTCTAAAAAAAACGTCTACAACTGTCACTGTCTCGCTCGCAGGGGAAGTCTTTCATCAAGGACGCTCTGAAGTGTATGGCACACGGGCTCCGACACAAGTTCAGCTGCATCAGTAGAAAGTGTGTGTCCATTAAAGAGATGGTGTTCCAGCTCCAGAGAGAGTGTTACATCAAACACAACCTGTGCTCTGCTGCTAAGGAGAATGTGGCTGTGATGGTGGAGATGATCCATTTCCAGGATCTCTTCCCTAAAGGGTGAGTGGTTGAATGTCTTTTTTCTATCTTTTTCAAGACATAGAGGTGTTGTGATTCCAGATATTTACTTATATGCTGTGTCTCTCTGTTCAGTCCATATGTGGAGCTGGTGAACATCCTGCTGAGCTGTGGCGAGGAGGTGAAGGAGGCGCTCACTCGAAGCGTCCGGCTGCAGTGCGAGCAGAACTGGGGGGCTCTGTGTGACAGCCTGAGCCTCTGCTCCTCCCTCGCCCCCTCACCCGCCGGCTCCCCCGTTGTTGAACACCACCGCCGCCCGTTACCCTCCCACCCAGAGCCGGAGCATCCTCGCCTACCACGGCAAGGTGAAAAGGAGAAACCGGCTAAGGCGGGTTTCAATGCTCACCCGCGCAATCGCAGTCAGGGACCCCGCCGCCAGAGTCCGGAGGCCGGGATCGTGGCCGAACAGGAAGACCCCGAGGCCACAGACATCCGGAGGTGAAAGCGCGGGAGGCTGTCCCTACTTTTCAACGTTTGAAAAACCACATTTGCAGACTTATGCACACCTCCACAGATCAACACACAAACACACACACACACACTCACACACGCTCACACAAGTTCCCAGACATGAGTGAGCAGAAGGAAACAAGACCCAACCTTTCCTGTCTTTATTCCGCCCTCTCCAGTCATTCCAGCAGTCCCACATAGTAACCTTGCAGGGTAAATGAGGTGTAGCTCGTGCTGTTATGCCAGACTGTAGGCCACACTTAAAAAAAGAAAAAAAGAAATAACAATCGTTATTATCATGATTATTTCCACTGTTAGGACTATTTTGGCCTCTAATATAGCATTTCTCAAATCATACCTACTGTAAGATTTGATTATATTTGTATTATTTATTTTATTCTTTATGCAATGTTGAAATATCAAAATGTACATAGAAATATTCTTATCTATATTTATATCAACATGTATAAATATAGCTACAATATGCAATACTGGTATGCTATAGGTGATGGCATATGGTGTGCTGTATGCTCTCTCCACAGTATTGCACTCATCACACATTGGTCTGTAGATATGTAACATACACCGTTTGTTGTTTCAGAGTGGGGGACTGTGTGATGATTATAGATACTTGATGATTAAATACAAATTGTACAGGTTTCAAGTCCAGTTCTGGCACATATGAAATGTAGTGCATGATGGCCACAAAGCCAGCAGACGTGTGCATTCTTCAAGTGAAACTTCATTTTTAGAGAGGATGCAAATGTAATACTATGAATATGGACGGTTATTTCACATGTGTGTTGATAAGTCTCTCACAAAGCTAGACATGAGAGAGCGAAGACTGATCTCTGAGGTCATCTGTCTGAGTGGTTGAATGGCAGACTGATAGCAGGCATAGTTTTGAGGACTCTTTTATGTTTCATAAGTGTTCATGCAACTCGAGACATGCGTCTTATCTTGGATGCAGAAAGTATCACATCACTCAAGCTCATTGTCAATAGAGAAATCCTCACTGACATTACACATTAATGTCATGTTTATAGCTTCAGGAGACGTTTTTTTTTCCTCATTCACAGATAATAACTGAACTGTCAGATGCTATTTCTTCTCTCTTCGGTTGGTTTTGGATGTAAGATTAAAGCTTGCTGTGAACTCCAGCAAAGAGTGGATGTTCAATCAAGTTCATTGTAAAAAATCTCACTCATCAAGGTGCCTAAACTTGTTATTGTCCACAGTGACCGCTTCTCTGTGATTTACTGTGTCAGGGGGAGATTTATTGTTGAGCTATTTCACGATTACACTGAGCCACAAAAGTCTTACATTTTTTTGCACTTTGGATGATTTGTTTTGAGTCGCTGCAGGTTAGGAATCCAGAGCAGGTTAACCAGAGCTTTCACCCTGTAAAGGATATTAAGAAGCCCTGGGTTAACTTATCAACCACAGCTCCAACTCCTGTATCCCCACATGCTCCCTAGGACCAGAGTGAGTCCCTTAAGACGAGCAATGCAACACTCTAGCGGTGTTCCCAGAAGGCGGGAAGGAGGCTTGACAGAAACCCTCCAGATCTCTTGGCCCCTCTAAATTAGTCCGTATTCCACCCTCTTCTCTGGTCCCTTACCTAGTTAAGGAGAGACATGAAGGACTGTTATTCTACCCATAAGAGCTGCAGGCAACGCAGCAAGGACCCAGGAACTGGGTTAAGTCCACACACGGGCTCTGGCGCTGTTATTCTAAATGTTATATTTACCGAGGCCACCAGAGAATTCCTCTGGGCTCCTGCCAAAAGCCAGCAACCCGGAGAGGCAGAGCAGCAAGAAGGAGAGAGACATGCACAACTTTTTTTTTTCTATTAAATGTGATTATTCACTCCTGTCTTTACTTCTCCCTGTACTCTTCTTCAGGTCACACACACACAGGCTTTTGACCATTTCTGGCCAGTCACATGCTTAAGCAGTGGAAGTGCAGATTGTGAGCACACTACACTACATGGTAGCATGACCGGTGCAAAAAAAAATCAAACAAGCTCAGATTTTGTGGCTCAGTTAAGCTTTTTTTTTCTTCTTTCTTTTCTTTCCCCCCCTGATGTACTTACAGCAAGTTTTAACCCCTTGCAATCATTAACAAACTATTATAAGCTGCGAGGGTTTGAATCATCAGTGAGGCTTTCACACTTTTCTTTTTTGTATTCTGTTGTGGAAGTTGGGATTCCTGTGACATCCCGACACAAGACATAAGCTAATCCTATTGAGAATGTACTGTATGTGTGTAAAAGTGACAATCTGTTCAGCTCTGTCATTGAGTTTGGCTTTTTGTAATAATGTAGTGGCTTTAATGGCTGTTTTTAATGTGTTGGGAGGAAAAATAAAACTAACCATGTTTCCTGTATAATTAGTGCTCCAACACCACCATCATGTGTTTTTCTCTGTAAAGCACAAGGACTATTTTCACCGTTTAAAATACCAATCATGGTCTAGAAATGTATAACTCACCTGTAAGACATTTGGCATAGGATCCTATAAGTATCTTTGGACTCAACCATTGAGTCGGATGTATCTTGTTATCATTAAAATATGTTTTGTCTGTATTTTGTACATTTTGTGTCTGTCAGTCTAGTTTACATTTATGTCAAAGTAGCACAAAAAAAAGCAAAACTATCACTGAGTAGAGATCTGAGTAGGTCAGCAGAGAAGGCCTTGCCGTCTCAAGTATACACACAAGTTAAAAGACACCCCATTCTTGTTTGACTCTTCTCTGACAGTGAAATACTGACTGTGTTTAAAGTTTTAAGGACTGGAAATATCCTCCCCATGTAGAGACCTAAACATTTACATCAGCAGCTCTGGATTGTATGCAATGCTCAAAGTGTGTTCAGGGTGTCCGTTTTTGCGAGTTGCCCCAACAGTGTACGTTGGCTTACCAAACATTTAGACAGTTCTTTGATTTGAGAGGAAGACTAACAATGTGCTGTTCTGGGGCATTAAGCCACTGAAGTGTTGTTAAAGTGTGGTGTGTAGACACTGTCCATTAATGGCAATCAGACTCACACACATACCGCCATGTTGGGTTGTGTCTCAATTCTCCACTATGACTGGGGAGGACATATCAGTTTTCACCTTTCAGTTTCTGGAATATCAGCACCTCTGTAGTTTGTTTGCCTTCAAATTCTCCCAAAGCTTTTCCAGGTCCTCTCAGAGAGTGTAGTTATGCAAAATGACCACTAGGGAGTGACATCTCCATTTCTATTGACAAAGGCAGACGGTTGTAGCAGGTGCAAGTATTGGAACTGTAATGAGGGGAGTTACTTGATTGCAGTAACATTTATCTAAAGCTAAAGTAAATAAACAGGTCAAGTATTTACCCTTACAGTGACGTCATAGAGGTTTTATCAGTTTTGGCTTGAGAACAGAAACAGAAACATCAGATTTTGAGGTTTTAAAGATGGAGGTTTGAAACGAACGAAAAGGAAAACACTATCAAGTTGCGTTCTTTTAAGAGCTAGATATTGCTTGATATCTCATCCTCTGAGCTTTATATTTGGATCATACCTTTGAAGAAGCACAAGTGAAATACAAAATTTCTCAAATACCACTTTGACTGGACTCTTTTTATATACTTAAAATAAAAAATGTCTCTCTCAAATTAAAGTTTTACTTGTGAATACAGAAATGGAATCATTATCACACACAACTTTTAATTAGTGCAATAAATCAAAGACTGCAACATTCTTATGAATCAATAAATCCAAACTTTATTACAGAATCAGAGTCCAGATAAGACAATACCAAAGAGAGATAAAAAAGGGCACTGTGAGCTTCAGCTGACACTAAACATTAGGCTGACATGGTTGGCTGCACACACTGTTGGTGTGACGTTATAGTTATGTGCTGTGTGATACATTCATGGGACTTCACTGTGTGTGTGGGGGGGGGGGGGGGAATGATGCTGTGTCACAATCCCTTTAGTGCACCAATACAAAAAATGGATGACCTCCAGGCCAAACAATGAGTAGCCGACTGGACCAGAAAGCTCGCAGCTTTTTCACGGTTGCTATAACAACAGAAGCCTATCAATATGAAGACAGACGAGATCAGAGCTGAGAGGAGGCTGTGCAGCAGAGAAACCTGAGACAGTCAGCCTGGGGTGCTTTGTGAACATGTATCCTATGCTCCAGTGAGAACTAATGAATTAATGACCGGGTGCCTACGTTCCACAGATGAATCATTCAGGAACCATTCAAGGTTAGTGGGTTCAACCCACCTTTGTCTCCTTGTTGGCCTCAGAAAGATGAGTGTGCATGCACATGAAGCAGGGACAACAGAGATGAAATAAATGTGCACTAAATAATCATATCAAACCGTTTCAGCTGCTTTATATAAATGGAACCAGAAGCGATAGCCTCAGTTTCACTGGGGAGCTCAGAGTGTGTTGCTCTCAGAGAAGAAAAACGCTGACACAACTCAGTGTGCTCGAGTTACTGGCAGCGTCAGAAGCCCTATAGCAGGCAGCAGTGTGCATAAGATGGTGGATCCCAACACACATCCAGTACAAACCCTGAACGCCATGGCCACCATTAGTTTACCAAGTCTACTGATAGTGGCCTTAGACAATTAAGGGGGGGGGGGGGGGACTGGAACACTATGTTAACAGTAATTAATACTCAAGATTTTGGGGGGAAGTAACAGAAGTTGAGTCTGGGAATCTTGGGGTGGGGGTGTTATAGCAAGTTGTAAAAACATTGTGTGTTACTTAAGATTTAAAAAAGAGAAACAAACATTAAAAAGAGAGGAGTGTCTTTTCTAGCTTGAACATAAGTAACTGTTCTCCCTCTTGTGTAATGTATACTGCAGCAGCAATACTTCAGCTGCAAAGGATACTGTTCCCTCTGTTGGAGAATGATCATTTAGGTCTTAACGACCGCGCTTCAATGAAGAACAAGAGTCTATCTATCTGTCTATCTGTCTGTCTGTCTGTCTGTCTGTGTGTCTGTCTGTCTGTCTGTCTGTCTGTCTATCCATCCATCCATCCATCCATCTATCTATCTATCTATCTATCTATCTATCTATCTATCTCTATATCTATCTATGATCTGTGACTCACGACCCTATAGGCTTATGTGGAGGAAAAAAATATTTGCTTAGACAAATGAACTGATTTGCGTTTTGAATAGGCTAAAGGCAAATACCATAACTAGGCCTATAGACAAGTTTAACCATTAAACACACATAGTCTCATAACCGTTGTATATATTTATTTCTTCGTGTAAAGGTTTAAAGGTGTAAATTAAAATTTGCTTGGCTGTCATGTTTCTTGGGTGAACACCTCCCATTGATTTCAAGGACTCCTTATATGGGGGGCAGAACGTATTAAGTGCATGTGCCATTCATTGAGAAGGAGTGTTGTGGGCGTGGCCTCACCGCGTACCAGCCAATCACATTCTAGATTACATGTAATGAGGGCGGGGCGTCAGAGGGGATTCCTGACACACAGTAGGCTGGCTGCTGATGGTAGGGGCGGGGCTTTGAGACGGAAGTATCTCCGGACTGGTCCAGCTGTCATCTAAGAAGAGAGAAGAGACCATTTACACCGGCTGCCTAGGAAATGCAGAAAAAGGGAAAACGCTAAAATAATGGCAACATCAAAACCATAAGGTCATGACGCTGAACTGAAGGTAGCTATGCCCGACATTTCATAAAAAACAAATGCTCGTATATACGTTAGTACAGCAGTCGCGGTTGTCGTAGGCCTACGTTATTTCGAGATGTATAAATGATGACAAGGATTTGTAGGCTGTGTGACATTGAACAGACGAGGTCGTGTAAAGAGCTGTACACGGTGTCTAACTAGTAATGTCCTGGTGTATTCCTCCACCGTTGTCCTTGGTAACGCCGGTGTGTACCTTTGATGAAAAGAGAGAAATTGGTTTATTGGTCCCCAGCTGCAAATATGCTACACGGTCTCTGTTAACCTAGCCTAGCTGCCCGCTGAAGGGAACTACCCTAGATCCAGAACAGACAGGAGACGTCATCAGCATTTTCCTGTATTTAAATGGTTGCGTATGAGGAGGTCATTGCTGAAAGGGAAGATTACACGGTAGGTGCTCCATGCTGAAAGCCACCTCGTCGCTTGAATGTTCAGTGTACTGCGCAAACCTACTTTACATGTTACTGCTGGGATCTGAATGATTAATAGGGCACATGGAAAGGTGGCGGAGCAGCTGTTAGCTTTGCTGCTAGCTGCGTAACGACCTTTGGAGACGTCAGCTCCTCCAGCACAAGCTGCTAGCTGCCTACGCTGCTCTGTACTGGGTGTTTTCTGCCCGAGTGTTATATTTCACCCAGGCCTCCCCATGGCTAAGCGAGTCAATGATTTAATCTCATTGATTGCATCACAAGACCAGACTGGGTGCAGCCCCAACCACATTCACTGGCTTGCGAGGCTTGTTTTTTTTCTTCTTCCAGAGGGCCAGATAAACTTGAAGTGTAACAGCCTTGTGCTTCCCCCCCTCCCCCTCTCCTATAATCACATTTTAGGATAAAGAAGACGGTGAAAGCCAAAAGTGAACTGAAGATTTACTGGGTGTCCTAAATGGGGGACTACGGGTTTGGAGTTCTGGTGAAGAACAGCAGTGGTAACAAATCTGCTTTCCCTGTAAGGATCCCTCCTCACCTCCAACCCCAGCACCCTCACCACCCCTCAAACCCCCCCAGCCCCCCTTCCTTCGTAAACAACACCTGCTCCACCAATGGGGGCAGTGCTTGGCTGTTCCCCGCTGTAGCCCAACACAGTAACATGCAAGATGAGATTCTGGAGTCAGACAAGTCCAAGGCCTTGGACCTCCAGGACATGCAAGATAAGTCGCAGGTCCAGGCCCAGCCTCAGGCCCTGTCACCAGGCCAGCAGGAGGCTGGGGGAGGCCTAGGGCAGCTGGAGGGGTCACTTTCTGATGACGGCACACTGGAGAAGGGTTCTTTAGAGAACAGTGGTGGTAAGGAGAAGTTGAGGATGGAGTCCCCGGTACTAAGCGGTTTCGACTACCAGGACAGCCTGGGAATGGGTACAAGCTGCGCACAGTCCACCTCCTCCTCGTCCTCACTGACCAGCTTTAACAACTGGTCCCCCGCCGTCCCATCCACCCAGTCTCCTGTGGTTGGGGAAGATGTAGGAGGGTTCTTCGGCCCGGCCGGCTCCAACGCGAACGGACCCCCTCTCCTGTTCCAGAACTTCTCCCACCATGCCGGGCCTGGCTTCGGAGCAGGAGGGAGTTTTTCCCCGCAGATCGGTCCGGTCTCCCAGCACCACCCGCCCACACCTCATCCACAGCACTACCACCCCCATGGTCAGGGGGTCCCACAGCAGCACCGTCGCTCCCCGGCTAGCCCTCATCCACCCCAGCCCTCCTTCCCTCCTCATCCCCACCGCACCGGACCATTTACTCAGCTGCCCCACCTCGCCCCCGCCCAGAACAAACCCCCCTCCCCATGGGGAAGCTACCAGAGCCCATCCACTCCCACATCCACCTCCTGGAGCCCAGGGGCGTATGGTGGCTGGGGAGGCACGCAGGGGGTTCGAGAGTATCGACGGGGGGTAGGTGGTGGGATGACGGGTCTTACCTCGATCTCCCCACTAAAGAAGTCTTTCCCAAACAACCAGGTGAGGAGAGTGCCATCGCCTATATTTAATGTTGATCCTCAGATCTCTGTGTTTGATATTAATGTACTGCTCTGTGTGCCCCCCCTCCCCCAGGGAAAAATAAACTTTCTTTTGTTTTTTTTAAATTGAATTGAATATCATGAAATGTGTTTATCAGGAGACTTTTGTGAATGTCTTCCTGCTGACCTACAGGTCCCCCCTCAGAAGTTTCCCAGAAACAGCTCTGGCTTCAATCACAAGGGCTGGGTAGAAGACAACATGAACCGCAGTGAGAGCGTCTACCCTTTCCAGGTAAGAACATCACTGGTAATACTTAGTCTGGTCTTATGGAGCGAGTAAATACCATGCCCATAAGAAATAAGATCAATTTGGTCGACGTTCCCTTAAAAACAGAGAAAAACTTGACTTGACTGTATTCCTGTAAGACTGCAAATTTGTTAAGTGTAGTGTCCTCCAGGGGGCAAATGATAATGTTATTAAACACACTCCTCTGTATCAAATGAAACAAATGAGCTATTGAGAAAAACAGGATACGTGACAGTTTAATTTTAAATGGATGAATTGAAAGTTACTGTGTGTGTGTGTGTGTGTGTGTGTGTGTGTGTGTGTGTGTGTGTGTGTGTGTGTGTGTGTGTGTGTGTGTGTGTGTGTGTGTGTGTGTGTGTGTGTGTGTGTGTGTGTGTGTGTGTGTGTGTGTGTGTGTGTGTGTGTGTGTGTGTGTGTGTGTGTGTGTGTGTGTGTGTGTGTGTGTGTGTGTGTGTGTGTGTGTGTGTGTGTGTGTGTGTGTGTGTGTGTGTGTGTGTGTGTGTGTGTGTGTGTGTGTGTGTGTGTGTGTGTGTGTGTGTGTCCGAGTGTCCGAGTGTCCGAGTGTCCGAGTGTCCGAGTGTCCGAGTGTCCGAGTGTCCGAGTGTCCGAGTGTCCGAGTGTCCGAGCTCTTATCTAGATCATTTTCATCGAAGAGCAGTCTTGTCATCTGCTCCAATCACATGGCCTTCCTCTTGTCCTGATTTGAGAAGTCTTGTGCTATGCTGCAGCTTTGCATGGTCACAACCCCATTTAGAAATGCACTCAAGCACCCTTACTTGTTTGCATTACTCATCATTGCTTTCAAATGCATCTATTCATGCAAAGGCATTAGGATGCATTTTTTGCTCCTCATGTAGCATATCTCATTTGACGCTGTGATATTCAGGGGGAGAGATGAGATTTGATAGCAGAGATATGCTTGAGTCTGTGCTCCATTTGTTGATCTGTTTGTAATGTTTTTCTGCAGAGGATTTCCACTGGGACACTATCTGCACTTTTTATTAGCTATTAGCATCCTGAGAAATGATGTTGGGGCGCTTTTGCAGCTTTAGATGTGGGAAGTGAGGATGCTAATTGTTGTCTCTCTCTCTCTCTCTTTCAGCAGGAGAGAACACGGTCCTTTGATGGCTTCAGTATGCACTCTCTGGAGAACTCTCTGATTGACATTATGAGGGCTGAGCAGGATTCCTTGAAAGGTTGGTTCCCACACTAACAATGCTGAGGAAAGGGATAGTTTTTCTCTCCTCTTGCTTTGGATAAGTACAGCCGTTTGTTGCATGGATGTGACAGCAAGTAGAAACGTGATATATTTTCCACAATACAGACAACAGGTTGTCTGTATTGTGGAAAATACAGACAGCTGGTGCTTATCGGGTCCCAAAAATTGAATGTAGTACCAGTTAGTTGGGATGCATTAGTTCAACAATCAATATCAGCTGATATTGGCCCTGTTGACAGACATTGGCAAATAATGATGCTGGCATCTTGTATGATTAACTACTGATTCAGATTTTTTTCATATAAGTCACATGGTGAACAAACTCTGACTTGTTTACATTGTCAAACATGAGAGAAAATGGTGGCATCATGGGAATCTTGCACCAAAGGAAGCCATGAAACAAACATTGTTCAAACATTGTGGAATTGGCAATCGCCTAAATTGTTATATCTGTATCGTCCCTAAATTTCACAATTGGTGCATATCTACCAGTTAATTAAGGCTGCAGTTGAAGTCTTTAGAATTCTGCCTTTTATGTTTTAGGAGACATAATAAGGTGGATGGTTGTTTATTAGGCTGTGGTTCTGTTATCTGTTATTTTTCTGTTAATGAAGTCTTCCATAATGAACTCTATAATGGCACAGACAGAAAAAACATCACCACTTTTATATTTGATGCTGTTTGAAACTTATTGAATGACACCTAGACAAGTAATCAGTGTATATCCTGGGCTTTGGTAATGATGCCAAAATGATAATTCCAGCTCAAATAGGTTGTATCTCGAACAGTAATAAGGTGACATACCAAGCACAAATAGAAATATATTAATTTTTTTCCATGTTGCTGATTTGTCTGAATGCAGCTTTACTTAAAGAATTCACGTCACAGACAAAGATATACATTACCAGTATCAATTGAATCAGCTTTGTATGTGTATACAAACTAATCCTGTTTGTCTCTACAGAATCATAAATGAGACTCAGATTGGTAATTCATTACATTTCGTCACTATTCTCCATAACACACAGAAACGATCACCTGCAGCACTTTGGTCTTGGAGACTCTTTCATCTCAACAAAATATCTAAATCAATTCAGTTTAGTTTTCAGTCAATCTTAGAAGATCATTTTCAATGATACACAGCTCTACTCCCGCTCATCTGGGCCAGCTCATGTGTGTGCCTTCTGTTTTTCTAAACACCCAGGACTACCATTTATCATTTCCATCATTTTATTTACCAGACATCTTTCTCAAAAATTATGAATCTGAAAATAATTTGCAAAAAATAAATAATCTAACACATATAATTGGACTTATGTCAGTATTTTTTCCAAGATGTAATGTACAAATACATACACTTATTTGTCTGCTGCATTCTTCACACTTCAAAGGATTGATGAGTTAAAACACATCACACAAACGATTTCATTTATTACTCCAGTTTGGAATCATTTCATGACAAGTTGTTCTGAGACCTCATCTGTTTTGTTTTTGTGTCTTTTCATACAGGACGCTACAGCTTCTCTCACCAGGGTGGAGACGGGCCCTTACCTATGAATGGTATGTCAATGACATATACTAAAGTATGCGTTGCTGTAGCAGAATCCAGGGCTTTACATTAATGCACCCAAATTAAAAAAAAGATACGGGGCAATATGAAGAGCGCTAGTCATGGTTTCAAAACAGGCACTGAGTTGCAATTTAAAAGCAGCTGATAACATTTTATTAGACATTTCCTGGTGTCACATGATCACACCGAGACATGTGGTGAAGTCATATTGTTAATTGTCTTTCTAGACTTCTGTGGTACTAATCTGTACAAGCAGAATGTGTCTTTGAGAGCAGACAGGAAAGGACAGGCCTCCTCAAGTAGGATAAAAAATACTATTGTCAGGGTGCGATATCACACATTCGTGAGTTATATTTTATATATAAAGTAATTATTTTTTCTACCCATAATGAATAGCCTTTTATTGATTTCACACTAAAGTCACATGTTTATTGGATGTATAGGGCAAACAATATTTTTTTCATCTACAGATATAAATAATGATTAATTAGTCATGGGGATCTTTATATGATGAATGACTGGTGTTGTTTTCTATCATGTGCCTTTAAAAAAAAAAAAAAAAAGGAATTACAAGAGTGTTTTGTGTTTTACATGCAGCGAGAAGTTATGGCAGAAGACGAGGTAAAGCTTGTGAATGTATCTTCATCTTCTTTGTTTTTAAGAAAGCTGTAACCTGAAAACGATGACTCTGTGGTTCTGCCTCTGTGTGTCTGCATGGCTGTTCAGTGTCACTGATTATTTTGCCTTGAACATTGAAAGGGTTTAAGTGCTGTTTTTCTTGAGGCAGCAAAACGCCTTCAGAGATTGCCTTCCAAAACCCCGTAGTGATAAAACCCTTCTTTTAATATGTCATACAAAGAAGCAATCATGGCTGCTTTTGTGTGTTTTTCTTACATTGTTCAATTTACATCAAATCAAATTCCCTCCTCTCTGTGTTATATCTTTTTTTTTTTTTTTTTTTTTTCAAAATGACAAGTATGATGGTTGATGATGAAGCAGTATGTTGACTGCAGATCACTGTTTCTCTAGGCCATTCGTCTCTGTTTCCCATGGAGGATGAGCGCTCGTTTGGAGAAGACGAGTCAGGAGACCAGGGGCTTGCTGGCCTCGGCTCAGCTCACTGTTTCCCCCACCTCAACGGTGAACGCGTGGAGCGATATTCTCGCAAAGTATTTGTTGGCGGGCTGCCCCCAGACATAGATGAAGGTGAAGATCCCAGCTGCACAAAACTGACCTGGTGCTTCTCAATGGCATCATTGTGTACTGCAAAAATTAATTTGACTTTTCTTTTCTGAGAATAGATTGTAAACTCTGTAAAAATACAATAATACCATACTTTTAATGTTTACACCTCTCGTTGTTTACTCTCATTTACCTAAGCTGTGTAAACAATTCAAACTGTATTATGTCAGATATTTGATAAGTGATTTCCCTTTTCAGATGAAATCACTGCCAGTTTCCGCCGATTCGGTCACCTGTTTGTTGACTGGCCTCATAAGGCAGAAAGCAAGTCCTACTTTCCACCAAAAGGTGAGTCAAAGCAGTTGAATTAAAATTAAACACAACGTGTTCATGCCCTAATGAACGGAGACGTGATCAGTGATCAGTCACCCGTGTTGCTCTACCTCCCCTTACTCTTTCAAAAGAAGAGAGAAAAGAACATTATATTCCTGCCCTCATGTTGACCATACAGCTCTGCGATGATGAGTATTTGCTTTTTTTTGTGCACACTCATTGTTACGTACAACCTTTCCAGGATATGCGTTCCTGCTGTTTCAAGACGAGAGCTCTGTTCAGGCCCTGATTGATGCCTGCATCCAGGAGGATGGCAAGTTGTACCTGTGTGTCTCCAGTCCCACCATCAAAGACAAGCCTGTGAGTTTGTGCTACAAATGTTTAATGTCACAATAAAAGAAACAGATATGCACTTGTTGCTTTAATTAATTAGTTGTATAGCAGTTTGGCACGGTTTGTTTACCAATGTGCAAATTAAGTTACAGAGCACAAGCAATCAAAAGCTAGTTTCAACTGTAATGGGTTTTTAGTTAGTTGGTTTTTCATACGGTTATGTACATGTCGCAGTATTCTGCCCCACAAAACAAAAGGTTAAATGTAGTAACTGTGACTTTACCAGTTTGTGCATCTGCAGCATGTCTCTTCCTTTCAGGGCTCTTCCTTGTAAAAAAGCTCCAGCCACCACCAACGGTCTGCAGCAGCAATCAAATTGACCCACTGATATTTGCTAATCCGTATTACATAAGCAGCAAGCAGCTTTCATTTTCACAATCCAAAGTGGTTCTTGTTCTCAAAGGAGGAAAGCATGACCGAGAGAAAATTCATGTTTCCTTTTTCCTTTTTCCAGGTCCAGATCCGGCCCTGGAACCTAAATGACAGTGACTTTGTAATGGATGGCTCTCAGCCATTGGATCCGAGAAAAACAATCTTTGTAGGAGGTGTCCCTCGTCCCCTACGTGCAGGTAAGTGTGTGTGAAGATGTCAAAATGTATTGCCTTCTAAGAACTGAACTCGTCTTGATTACATTACCTTGCATTGTGTGTTCCAGTGGAGCTGGCCATGATAATGGACCGTTTGTATGGGGGAGTGTGTTATGCTGGGATTGATACAGACCCAGAACTCAAGTACCCAAAAGGGGCGGGGCGGGTAGCCTTCTCCAATCAGCAAAGCTACATTGCAGCCATTAGTGCCCGATTTGTTCAACTGCAGCACGGGGAGATTGATAAACGGGTGAGTCAGTGTGATGTCAGCAGCTCCCTGTTCAGGTCTTCAATATTTCATGAACATCCTCTCTTACTTTTTTATTTATTCCTACCTTTTTGATTCTGCCGTTCATGCATTCAACTCTTCCTCCATTTTCCTTCCTGTCATCCATTTCAGGTGGAAGTGAAGCCATATGTCCTGGACGACCAGCTGTGTGATGAGTGCCAGGGCACCCGCTGTGGGGGGAAGTTCGCTCCTTTCTTCTGCGCCAACGTGACCTGTCTGCAGTACTACTGCGAGTACTGCTGGGCCGCCATCCACTCCCGGGCCGGGCGCGAGTTCCACAAGCCGCTGGTGAAGGAGGGAGGGGACCGACCACGACACATCTCCTTTCGCTGGAACTGAGGCGAGAGGGCGAGAGGGAGGGGGAATGACACCGGTTTTGGGGAGGGATTGATTGAAAGGGGTAGTTAGGGAAGGGGTATGGGCTACGATATGAAAAATAAATGCACTTTTCTTTTAAGTTTAAAAAAAAAACAAACAACGTAATTTATTTTATTTTATTTTATTTTTTAATTCGGCCTTCTAAAAGAAGTAAATGCTAAGAAGAGAGTGAAATCCCATTTATGTTTTGACTTTAAGTGTGCATGAGCATATGGATGCATTAGATTTGGATTTAGATGTTTTCTGACTTGACTGTACTTCTTTTCGTGTTAGCTGGCAAAGCTGCTTACATTTGTTGTCAAGAGTAACATAAAATTTAAGTGAGGTTCATCATACCTAAATCAGTGTACTTACAATGGACGTTGAGTTTAAGAAGGGTGCATTTTCTTACTTTTTGCTTGCAGGATGAGAGAACAACTGTACCATTTACCAAAGGTTGAGTGCAAATGGTTGGGTTGAAACAGAGGAGGAAACAGTGTTTCAGATGGATGGACGATTGAGTTTTTTTCTCGAAGCTCAGAGTAAAGCATCTGGCCACGACACAAAACAAAATCTCCCCTCGGTCTGGCACGCATATTTAGATTGCTGGCATGAGTTTTTAGATCTCGGTTTAAAAGTCGATACTTTGTAACCAGAAGGGCAAACCAAAGATTGGCCTAAAAATGCATCATCAGAAGCAGATGTTGATCTGAGGGTTTTCAGGATAATGTTGTGTCCTCTTGACATGCAGCGGAGGAAAGGCTGGAGTTTTCTGGAGTTTCAGTTTGTGGGTGTCGGTTAATAAAGACACAGCCCCTCAGGGCTCAGGTATTGACAGTAGTATTTGCTCACTTTATAACGTCAGGGATATTAGCACTGGAAGCTAACATGCTAATGTAGTACAAACTAATGGGAATGCACAGTCCAGTCTCCCTGAGCTGTCCTCATGGTGTACCACTGCACGCTCTACCATGACTGGAGCTTCTATCACAAGTGTTGTGGTTGGATTTGGTAGTAGCTAGAATTTGCTGTCACAGAGATAAAGATATTATTTTATACATGGCCTGCTGATTTTTGTACAGTGTTTTATAGCTGATTATTTTGTCATGAACATATATACATTTATTATGCACTACTTTTCTAAATATTTTTTTCAATAGTCATTTTAGGCACATTTTTCACAGATGGGAGAACTCCTTTTGCAATACCTCATTTTTTTCACTTGGTGAAAAATAATTTTGTACCTTTGTTACTAAGAGATCTGCATTTATGGTAAACTTAATTTAAAAAAGAAAATGAATGATATTAATATAATTTTCAATTAGCTTTTATATATTTAAGTGCTGGTAAATCTGAAAACTGTCTGGTGCATTGGTGTGATTCTGTAGATAAAAAAAAAAAAAGAATAAGGCTTACATGAGCCAGTCATATATGGATTCTCCTCTGTCCTAATAAACATACTTACAGGATCCTAAGGCATGACAAGACCTTTCTAAACACATTTTGATAGTCTTGAAAATATATTCTGACATTTCTCTCCTAGGTGTAGTCAATAAGATTATCAATAGGGTAAATGTTTTGGCTTTGGTCGATGTAAAATGTCCCCTTCTTTCACCGGAGTGGATATCTGCTGTTTGAATATTTAGATCCTCTTTCTGGGACTGCCTGTAAGTTCTACTTATTCTTGGCATGCATAATGTAATACAAAAATAACATGGCTAGTGTTAATGCAGGACCTATTGTAATGCACTAGATCTCCTACTTCCTTTAACTTCTTTTCCTTAACTCTTTGAGATCACCTCTCTTGTAGCCTCTCTTTACATGATGGAGTCTGCCTTCTTTACACAGACATGATGTTTATGCAATCTACACAGTGAAAACACTATGGATGCGTTTTTGTAATGTAGAGGACACTCAGTAGGACATACGTGAGGAGACTTGATCACTTGACCCCCTTTGTGATGTGGCATGCTTTGGGACATAACCTGAATGTGATTTAATGTTGCAAGTTAACTTTGAGCCATTATGTGCAATACTTATTCTTTCCAGAAACAAGTCTCTGCAGTGTAAGTCATTTAACCCATATAAACCATGCAGTCATTTACACATTATTTGTTTCCTATTGTTCATGCTGATGTCTGCAAGAAAAAAAAATATATCTGAATTTATTTTTAAACATTAGTTTTGTGCTTATTTACTTATTTTGCTACTACCATGCTACTGTGATTGAAAACATTGTATATACTAGGTCGATAATGTATTTAGCATTTGCTATATTTTCAATTGAAATGTATAACTATCATTTTGATCAGATTTTTGTTATATTTTTGGGGTGATGTGTTAAACTCGTTGATGTGTCTAGTTTTTCTAATTGCTGTATTGTGCTCCACATTTTCAGATGAAAAGAATATTGATTATGTCTGTTAGTATTACTTGATTGCAAAATTTCAATAGTTTTTAATTGTATGCTGGGAAGGTTATATTTATTAACTTTTTTTTTTTTTACCTGATATCATTTTGATTTTTATTAAGTCATTTCACATTTATACGTAAGTTCCAATTTTTATATTTTCTTCCTGATTAATTTACGCTACAATACGGAAGTCAGTTTTTATAGTTGGTTTGTAGTATTGAAGTAAAACAAAGATCTAATGTCATATATCCATTTGCTGCCAACTGTTTGTAACTGTATGCATACATTTGAAGTATTTGTAATGTGAGATGTTGAACGAATAAAACAGCTGTGAGGAAGAATTTAACGCCTTATGTGCCTCATTTTAATTTGTTTCTGAGAGCAGTGTGTTCCTTGTTTTGCCCCCTGAAGCTCTTCTAGTAACGAGGAGTCTCACACCTGATGCTGTAGTTGTGTAACAGCTTCTTTTGAGCACATCTGGTGGGTGAAGTTTGAATCAGGTCAGAGGTATTTATAGGCCAAGGTTTATTTTAGACCTAAGTAAGTGCTATATAACGCTCATAAAACCTCCTGTTTTTTTTGTCCCATAACAAACTTGTCTAGTCCTATAAAACTGTATTTTCACATAGGAAAAAAATGGCAAGAATGAGGTCATTGAGGGATTAAACCCTGAATGCATGTCAACATAATTACACTTCAGTGAATTTAATTTTAGGGTACTGCTATGTTTATTACCACAGATAGATAGGGGTTTTGTCCTCCATGCCAGCCTTCTCAGAGCAAAGCCATTTTTTATTAATACTCTACAATTTAGGGATAAAATACTGTTTTTTTTCTCTGCAGCATTTATTAACCTGAAGCTTGATCAAGCTTATGCCACAAATATGTACAAAAGCCCTGAGCAGATATACATCCATACACATTAAATCTCAACTTATTTATCTCGGGATAAAAATGCATGTTCTCACATGATAGTGAATTATTCTTATCTTGAGATCTCAAGAAACAGGTCAAATGAATTCTGAAATGGAAAACCATCATTGTTATCCCGAGATAATGAGAAAAATAATTTGAGATCTCGTGATAACTAAAATTGACACGTTTCCACAGTTAAACAGGGTTAAATAATACTAACTGGTGCATGTCGGCTTAGGGCTATAATCATTTACTTTTAATTATATCATTATTTTATGATACAAATAAAAGCATAAACTGATAAACTGAATTCTTTTTCAAGGAAACAACTTCTTTTTTCTTCTTATGTCTCTAAGGAAAGCTAATATTGTTAACCTAACTGAAGCATAAACTTTTATTGGTTTCAAAAGTACAAGAGATAATCATAGTTCAAGGAATTTGGCTTTTTGTGATTTGGAGAACACATTATCCGGGTAACAGCGCCCCCTGCTGGCTGACAGCTACAAACACCGTTTTGAACACTATTAAAATAAAGTCACACAAATAAAAGGTGTGCCGGTCATATTGTGTAGAAGATGCTGTCAAAAAAGAGAAAGATGCCTCCCGTTAAGGTTGTGTTTGTACCCAGGTTTGGCTCACAGCTGAGTGGGAGAGACGAAGAAGAAAGCAAGCAGCAGTCCTCTCAGCGCGGGAAGGACGGGCGCGGGAAGAAGAAGTGCGCCAAAGAGGAAAAGTTAGTTTTGAAAGTCAAATTGCCAAAGTCCAAGAAGGCGTCAAAGGAAGATGAAGCACCTGGAAGATTGATGTTAGAGCCTACAGCAAAGTCAACCAAGAGCTCTGAGAGTCGAGGAGGTGGAAACAAGAAGAAACAAGTGGACGAACATGGTAGCTTAATTATGCTAGTTTATGTTAGCTCGTTAAGTTAGCCTTGACGCTAGTAGCTGGTTAGCTAGCAGGAAGCTTTTATTGAGTAACTCCTGAAAAATGAGCACAGATGATGAAAATACTGAGCATTACAGTTAGCTTTTATGCTAACTTGAGTTTTTTATTGTTGATCCTTGCAAATAGCTCCTGTCTAAATACATGGATACAAACTATTTCTTCTTTCTCCTGTAGTTTTGAGCTGTTTTCTCATCTGTATGACTCTGCAACTCACCCACAAAACAAACTGAGACCATAATCACACTTTAGTTGATTATCCAAACAATGCAATGAGCCTCACAAAGCCTTGTGTGGTTCACAGGCTGGACAAGCTGGGTACCTCTAATATAATATTAATCTTTATTTAGATGTCATGAGATTTGATATAACTGAAAGCATTTTTGTTTGTGGTGCACAAACAGGACAGTACGTTATTATGACAAGAAAGTTGCAACCCCTGAGGTCAAAATCTTCATAATGGATGACTGTGGTTTTAATTAGTTTTTAATAAAAGTGCAGACATTTAATTATGAGACGCAGACCTTCTTCGTTCAAACAGGCAAAGCAACAACTAAAAAGACTTAAAAAGTAGTACTGTATATTTTGTGTAGTAAAACCAGTAAGCAGAAGGTGTAATTCATTTAGTCTTCTGTGTTGTCAGGTGCTGGCACTCAGTCCGACTCTGTTGGAGGAGACGTCTTCTTTTTTCCCGAAACACCAACCAGCAACGTAATGAACGAGAAGGAAAAGGTAAGCCCGATGCAACGTTTTAAAATGTGAAATAACAAAGAGTGTCAGTAGAAGACATGGACTTATTGAAAAACACTCAAGGACCTTTGCAGTTCATAAAAGTTCAACTGGAAAGGGTTTCAGCGGCATGGCACACACACATGGCATTATGTCAATCAATTTAGGCCAAATGTTTATTAAAACACAGAATTAACATGATTACTAAGGTCGCTTTCACATATAGAGTTTGGTGGACTCGTGCGGTTCAGGGGTTTGCTTTCAGACTGCACTCTGTCAAGCGCACCAAAGCCGTTCAAATGTTGTGTACCGCAGCCACGCGTCACTAGTAGGGTCTGTAGCTGCATTCACATGGTGTCAGACACATCTAGAAAATTAGTTTCCGAGTCGGAAAAAGTCTGCTAAAGTTTGAACAACAAGTCTGAAATTGGGAAAAGAATAAGGTGCCCGACTTGTGGACATATTACTCATTAACATGGGGGGGTTAATGTTAAGATACTTTTTAATAGATTAATTCACATATTTCACATCAACGTTTTGCTTTAATATCACTTGTTACATAAAAAATTACACACATCGTCTATATACCATGCACACTGTCTGTTGTTGTTGTTACAACATTCAGACTTTCTTAAACTGAAAACGCATGAACACACTGAAGTCGGCAACCCGTAGCGTGGCACAGTTTGACAGTAGCCTATTTTCATCTCTAAAATGGTGATAAGGACTGAGGACTGAAGGCTGCTGTTGTCAGAAATGTTAACCTTTGCCATGCTCGGCAAAACCCTTGTGACATTGTTTACAGACGGCCAAATTCAACCCACAATGCACTGGTTCGATCCCCAGCTCCTGCTGCCACATGTCGAAGTGTCCTTTGGAAAGACACTGAACCCCAGATCAACATGACTGGAGCGTGTGAAAGTGTATAAATGGGATTAGTTAATACTGATGGACACATTACATAATAACCTGTTAATGTCATATTTAAAAACAAAACAATACAAACTGTTACTTTGATTCTAGCGTATACAAGTCAAATTAATCTGTGACATTTTCATATGCCACAGCATCAAGTGTAAAAAAGCATGGTACTTCCATTCATACAGTATATTTGTCATGGTTGTTGAGGCACTTTAACAAATGGTTTGCAGTGTCACCAGAAATGATTTGGGTTTTGTGTGTGTCATATTGATATTGGACCGAGCCTGCCGATGTCTTTGCCTTGGACAGGCAAAACTCTCAGTTGTGAGGACCATCTCTAGGATGCTGGAGGAGAACCAGCTGATCAGACAGAGAGTGGCAGCCCTCAGCCTGATCCACAGTCTTCACTGACTGAGATCACCCACAGCCACAGCAGGTCACATACTGTTACTTTATCTAAGAAGAAAACATAATCAGAGTTTCTGCACATCCTAGTTCTAAACAGTGGAACCTTTAGTTTCTAAAAAAAACATTTGTGTTACAATTTGGTTGTTCTGTTTGGTGTTTGGCATGAGACCAAAAAGAAAATTACTTGTATACAGTTTTTACTAAGTGTTCATTAAACTGTGTTAATGTATTAAAATAGTCCATATTCTCTTTTTTTATTCCAGAGAGTCTGATTTATTTCTTTATGTTGTAAATAAGGATTTTAGGCTATACACAATAAAGAGGTAACCAGGCACTCATAGCAAGAAACATGTAAAAATGGAAGGATCATGATGGCTAAATCATTTTAAAAATCCTAGATTTTAAGTATTTCCTTCCTCATCTTTTACATTTTCTTGTTTGTGCCTGGTTTCCCACTCTTTTATGTATGACATGTTGTTTTCCAAGAGCACCCAACACCTTTACAATTTCTCATCTGACCACAGCAAGCAACCAGTCAACCTCCCTTTTTATCTAAAGATCTCAGGCTGTTCTGCATGTGCTATATATGAGTTAAGGTTTTTCTCTTCAGTGTAGAGCGAGACTGTTACAGACGAGTAAAGAGTACATGATTTGTCCCCCTCAGTCACAACAAGTTGACAGAGTATTAAGTTAAAATGTAAATAATACTTTTATCACCTTGATCAAAATACATAAATATCTGTTGCACAAGAACAAAACTTCAATGTTGCGTAACCATTCAACACAACACACGGTTCATTAGCATGAGGTAATCACCATTAAATGGCTCAAATAAAACTCTTATTTATCCACCAGAGGGCGCCACCTCCATTAACATCTATTTCGTCATGTTGACTTCATACACTAGACTTCTTCAGTTTAAGTCTAATGGTAGTATAAGGCAGTCCTTTATTTTTTCACTGTGTAATACTTTAATGTTTCATAGTTGTGCCTGTAGAAATTAAAGACTACTTACTCCATGGTAAAAAAGTTGAGTCTAGTTTGTTCTAACCGTGAATCGTCATGGTTACAAAAGCTGAGTCAGATGTAAACAAAGAAAACTGATGATGATGTCAGAGTAGATATGAAATGACTTGTGTTTTGTTTGAATGAATCTGCTGAATCAGGGGTCAATCAGTTAAAGTGTTTCTCATCAATAAGCAAAAGGTGATGAAATAAAAAATAAAATGTTGATACCATAACTTGTTCAGCGAAGGTTACAGGGATGCGTCTGTCACCAGAGGTTTAAAGTGTTTTACTTTTATCCTGATTTATAAGGAAATCAACTTAAGAGCAGCATGTGGCTGTGATTATTTATTCTGTGAAATAATTACTGCTCAGCCACAGACCGTTTACTTTAAACTGTTCTGCACTTCCTTGTTTTGATCGATGTGCCTCATTGCCTCTGTGTTCAGAGGGCACTTTTTTATTTTTTTTCACAACATGGCAGCCTCACTAAAGTTCAGGGAAGTGCTTTCATACGCAGCGGTGTAATACTAAATGTGGCTTAACGACCTCTAATCATTTGTTATACCCTTTCATTATACGTATATACATCTCTTTATTTTACTGCATTAAACACATTGTTGTGTTGTCATTAAAGTGACAACATAAGCAATGTGCTCTAATCTTTCTGCGCTAGATCCATCGTGTGTGAACACTGAAAACTGGAGATACTTGAACTCTCTTTCAGTGACATATTTTAGACTGCAGACTGAAGAGCTGGTGGTGGTTTTGTATCAGTAAACAGAAGGCTTATTAAAAGGGTTTTTACATCTTTGAAGATAACTGTGTGTTCGGGTGGTGATGTTCAGTTAGAACAGTGATGTTTTTAAATCAAAGCTGCGGTCTGAACAGGAGACAGATGTACCTCCACACAGCACTGTGAAGCTTGTTGACCAGCAGTTTGCTGCGCTGTTTACATGACCTGGATGTTGTGCTGTTTGACACAACGTGGTATTGTTGTTCAGAAAACAGAGCGTTCAGCAGGAACAGTGTCAATAAAAGACACTGTGCTGTATAAAATGTAAAGCATGTGGTGGAGTAGCAATCGTTTGGACCAATCTGTGAATGAATTTTCACATGAAGTTGTCTTTGTCTTCACATCTCTTGTTTTTAAAAGCTGCACTTGAATTCTTAGCCGCTCTCTGAGGTTAGACTGATGTTTGGTTTAACATCTTTTCTTTCAAATGACAATGGATGATTCATTTTGTTTTAACACCTACTGCACCACGTCAGACTCAAATGACTTTGTGTGAGAAACCTGAGCAGATTTTAGAGCTATACACTGTTGTACACTCTGGCACCAACAACCAGCTGTCCAATCAAAGCAGGCCAGCTTTGCCACATAACAACCTGTTCCATCATTTTTACTCAGCCACCTTCTCACATCATCAGCAAAACTGAAACCTGTTTTACTTGAGAACTGAGTAAGAAGTCACACTGTCTATCATAACCTGGTGACCCAGAGTCTCCACCTGCATCTATATACTTTTAATAGACTGAATACAAATTCTAAATGCACTTCAAGAATGATGTAGTAGATATATATAACTCTTAGCAGTGGAGTTTTGGAGGCCTTTCTGTTCTGCATGCGATACATAGCTTCCTCTGGATAGGACTCTTTGAGAGCAGTGTCAAGAATCAAGAATATCTTAGTAAGTCTTCAATGAAAATACCTTCTTTAGTAAAGGATTAATGTAACAGTGGGTTGGAATAGACCTTGCCTATTGTAAAGTTAACTCAAGGGGAGGATAGTATGAGTTATGACAGCATATGAGCACACACCTAAAGTCAAATATGAATAAGAAAACGCCCCCTGTTCCCATCATTTTGCCCCATGTGTTTCAGACAGATACAAATTCCTTAAAAGCATTTTAATTATTTTCCCTGTCAGACAGAGTTCAGGTGTGAAATGAACTCAGGCTTTCACAGAGTTTCATCAGCTTTGATTGAGTTAACAGGCAACATCCCCGAGCAGGCTGGGAGCAAACTGCTGTGAAGCGTTACGCTAATGTGTCTCTTTAAGCACTGGTGGCATCTGCAGGGAGAGAGGGAACACATGGCTTAGCTTTTCTTCAGACTGGAGAATATAAAGCATGTTATACAGATGGAGACCATGATGTGAGCCAAACTTGGTCTACGTGCTTTTCTTTAATCTTGTTTCACTCATAGCACGTCTGTATCTGTCATATGATCACATAATTATGTAGTATATTGAATGTTGATAGCCAAACCCAAAGGTGAATTTAAAATATGTCTTTAATTTAAATGGCACTCATATCTACAGTGTTCACTTTAGAGGTTCTTCAGACCTTTGTGATTTGTTAGTGTATCACGTTAAGATGAAATAACCCTTAATTTATCATTATGACATACTGTAGATTTGTAGAGGACCATTGATGTTTATTCATTTTTCTCAAAAGAATCCTGAGATTGTAGCTAGAATGGAGTAAATAAAATAAACCCGTCAACACATCACCATGGCCTTCTCTACAGGCTTCTCTACTTCTCTCCACTCAATAAAGAAACTAGAGACCAGACTTACTTAAAGTTTGTTGGTACAATAAACCACACAGAGCCAAATTGTTTGTTTGGTATTCGCAATAAAAAACATTTAAAAAATGATTCAATAAAAACCGGATGTGTCAGTTGCCTCTAGAGTAGGTTACACCTGCAGACAGATGGCAGCTCCCAGCTGTAACTCAAAGCAGCACACACCCTAATTATGAATAGTTTCATGCATAAATATATAATTTTAGGGCTGTTCAATATAAAAAGTCAACACCTAGTAAAGTTGTCATAAACGTTGAAATTGGAAATTGGAAATTGGCAATAGACACTGAAAAGTTTTTGCAGCAAGGTCTAAAGGTTTTAGTTTTCTGAAAGTTGGCAAACATGAAACATGACAATAAGTAACAAATAGATTACATATGAAATAATCTGATCTAATCAGGGTAAAGCATAGGTAGTCCTTCTATTGTTGGATATGGTTGATATTTCAGTGAGGTAAACTGCAAAAGGTTTATTGGAAGGATGATGTTAAACCTGTTGTTTGATTTCACCACAGTGTAATCACTGCGTCCAGAAGCCTGCAAAGCCGAGTTTAACGGTGCCACTCATCCGTTGCAGATTGCGCTTGTGGACACATACTGAATGTATATAATCAGGCCTTTAAGTATAAAGCCACTTAAGTTCATAATTCAGTTTATGTGTTGACTTTCTGTATTAGCTCACTTTTATTCCATGCGTCGATCACAATGATTCCACATTTACATTAAATCTGTAAAAGTTAAAGTGTAATCCCAAGCTTCTCTTAATATTTTAAACTCTTTTATCAGTTTATCTCAGATTTCAGACATGCAGTCCCAGAGGCAATCATGGCAGAAATATTGGACCACATACATGCAGATCTTTTTGTCTTTGTAAGACATGCTGTATTTGTTGCTAGATGTTTATCATTGGATAAAAGTATGTTTTGTTATTGAAAATAAAATTGCAAAAGTTTTCCTTTATTTTTGGGTTAAAAACATACACTGTGTTTGTCAGTGAATCACAGGGTATCTATAAAACATGAGTTTGTTTGTTCCCACTGTGGATCCTGAGTTCAAATGGTGACATTGATTAAACTTTAATATAAATTAGCTTCAGGGGAAACAAGGGATGATCGTCTCTTTTGTACTTTTGACTGAAGGGAGACACAACCACATACGTTATTATAAAGAACGAGTTAAAGGAAGTACTCTAACCACAATGCTTCAGTAAATAAACAGTTTTGGGAGACGTAAGCTTTTATATATTACAAAACTTATCTGAAGGCATGCAGGTTGACAGCAGTGTGAATAAACTTTAGGAAGATTGTCTGTGGATGAGATTCAGCCTTGATTCGCCTGTGGAGGAGCACAAACTTCTGTTTTCTGTATAAAGTCACTTCTTATCACCCTTTCCGAGCATTCACAGCTTTAGATAAAATATGCCCGGGCTGCTGATTTTGCCTCCAAAATGCATGTGGATCTTCAATAAGGAGGACATATTCTCCCCCTTTTCCAGGCTGGGGGTGGAGTCCATGGGTGGAGATACCAGGGGAGGGGAGGGGATTTTTTTTTACCAGAATCCCACTGTGACATCACAAGGAGAGCACATTTAAAACAGAGCATTTTTCTCTGTGTTGTAAGACTTATGCAGACAACAAACAAAGAACTGGATGGATTTATTTCACATTTTGTGGGTCAGTAGACACTCAGGTTACCAAATATACGTTAAAAAACACTGAAGAAGTGGATTTTTCATAATATGTCCCCTTTAAGATAAAGTTTCTTTAACAAGCCTTTTATATTTGCAAACTGTAGACTTCAGCCAAATGTTAGTAGCAAAGTAATGCAGGTGAAATGAAGCAGTAGAGAGCAGTGTTATTGTGGTTTAGCACTCTGGCCTGCTCGACTCTGTAACCTTTGCTTTAGCTGTAAAGACACGTAACGTAAATTTTTTTACCCATACCAATTACGATACCTAGATTTTAGTGTCACCTCATTGAAGTTTGCCTCCGAAACGAGGAGAACCAAGAGTTTGTATTATTGGTGTAAAAACATAGATTGCCGACATATGGGATACCACTCATTAAGCAGTATCCAAACCAATAGTGAGTCAGACCTGAACATCAGTCACTCCCCCTGTGGGTCGTCGTCTCAGTAATTGGATGATAGACTCAGAAGAAGTATCTCAGCGCTAAGTCATCGGTGGCTATTTGGACGTAGAAGACTGATTATGCTGGTTAAAGTTTGTGAGATCATTTAATGCTGCCTGGTTGTCTTCTATTCAAAATCTGCCTACTTCTGATCTGCGAATGTATGGGAGCAGCTAATTCATCTTAAACATTTCAGTTCAACTGACAATGAAATAAAAAAACAACTGCTACTTATTTATCTTATTAATATATTCAAATGTGGCAGCAATGTGCTTCCATAGGTTAGAACTCAATTAACTCAGTTGTCATGACAGCAGAATGTTACTCTGTTTTTTTTTTGTACAATGTGACCTTTAAAAAAATGACAACTTGATATACTATATGTATATCCAGTTTTACCTAAAGATGCATGATCCACTTTTTTCAGTTCTGGTCCGATGCTGATACTGATTCTGATATTTTTTTCATCACAATAAATAGTTTTCTTGTTGTTGTTGGCATTATGTGTAAGGCTACACAAATCTGTAGTAAAACCAGCATAGCATTGTGCTAGCTTCACAAACAAACAGTTAGCAGCAACAACTGTCAGGTGGTATATTTTAAACTAAGAATTGTACTTTATAATAACATACAAGGAGCTGTTTCCATCTCGTCTGAACAGCCTGACGATGGAGATGATTTGAGGGCACTTGTCTTCTAAAGTCCGATATCCTATATGTAAATAACATCTAGTTTTACCATTGTCAATACTCAAGCCATCATGCTGTGTTTAAGCACAGTTATTTCTAGCCAGTAGGATTTGTAGATATGTAAATAAACATGTATATCTCATTAAATTTGTGTAGAAAAAACACTCACATGGCGTCTGTGAAACTACAGGAAGCACACTGAAATAACACACAGGGTCCTAAATGCATGTGTTTCCAGGACAGTAAGCTCATGCTGTGTTTGAGCAGTTTGTTGGATATGGAGGCTAATGATGTCGAGGCTCTGTTACCACTGTAATCCTGCTGATTACACACAGCACACACACTCTCTGAGGGAGGATCACAGAGCTCTGGACACACTTTCATACGTGTGGGCATCTGTGTGTGAGACACACACACACAACAGACAAGGACAGACTGCACATTGCTTTTGGCTGATTGAACTTTATAACTTAGTCTGATATTATTTTATCTGATTCTCTCTTTGTTTTAACATCCATGGCCTTTTGGCTGGACTTCAGGATCTTACATTACATTACATTTAAGGCCATGTTTAGAGCTGCTGTTGTGCCTGTCTCATGATGTTTCAAACGGGCACGAGACAGAGCCGAGACTGGGAATAATCGCAGTGGGCGCCACTCACCTCAGGAAGGTAGCAATTTTCCATCATTACCGTTAAATCCTGCTCAAAAGAACCGGATCCCAAAGACCTAATTACAAGGTGTTAATAATAACAATGTAATGACAGTCATTTGAAAAGCCGGCCTTAAACCATAATCCTTCTCTCAACTGACTCTCACATTAAAGTGTGTGCATGCTTATCGATTACCATTGTGATTACTCCCATGATTGTTGTGTCAGGTTCTGCGAGTATGAGCTTGAATTATGGAGCTCTTCAGATGTTATACGGATGCTTTCATCGTGGTGATGCTCATGCAGAGACAGTCTGGATAATCCTTTAAAGCTTAGTTTAAAGATGGAGCTGAGAGATAACATAATGTGTTTTTTTCTGCCCAATAACAGAACTTCATTCATTTGAGACAAAACATAGTAAGACTATTCTTACTTTGATTTCAATGTGAACTAAATCTTTGTAGTTTGCAGAACAAATAAAACACGACCTGTTACTCTTAAGTCATTATAATAAATCCTCGTGGTTTGTTTTCAAGCAAATCTGTTCAGACAAACTGCTGTTGAATGAAGCTGATGTGCAGCTGACCTGCTGTTTGGGGTGTGGCACCACAGAGAGCGCTTTCCAAACACACCGTCCAATCACAAGTCTTCCCCAAACCCCCGGATCAGGACACATTTTTTTTGGCTCAAAGAAGTCCCGAGTACCTCCCTACAAGTTTTTCAAAGATCACATTTGGCCGACTGTTTTTAAGTGCATACTCTGACATTCCTCCCCGGATTTATCAACGTCTGGACGCTTCATGCTCTCCCCTTCGTGTGTTTTTGGGATCTGAATTGGAAAAAGCCTTACTTAAAACGAAAGCATGTCTTCTTGTGGCGACTGGAGGGATGAGGCGCTGGTGACGGACAGAAAAGAGGGAAGAGGTCACCTCATGAGCGACCATCACATTTGTAGGGAGGAGGAGGAGGTCTTCCACAAACTAAAACCTATCAAATCGGAGCCATCAGGACGAGGGGGCTCTGTGTCTTTGACATCCAACCCCATGAAGAAGAAGATGACGCAACGTAAGTGTTTTATATGGATTTGCTGATAAATAACCCATTTAAAGGATTAACGTCTGAGTCTGAGAAGAATTAAATATAAGATGTTAATGATCTCTGTATGGATCTGGCTGCACGTTCAAAACTTTTACACATTGAAGTGATTTTCTAATCACCTGATCAATTTATAAACATCAATATACTAGTTTGTTTTCTTTCTTTTTTATTAAATGATTAAAGGTGATGTTCGGTTCATGAATATAGCTGACCTCCATTTTTAGAGAAATGTAAGCTTTTTTTCTTTGTTTTTAATAGGCTAATTAAATGTATAGTCTAAAAGTTTAGTATTAATGATACCAGAGAGCAATCATTTTAAGAAACAGCCAACAAGAAAGGTCTAACCTTTTTTTCTGATTAATTGATTGATCATAATGAAACTTATGATTAATTGACTCATCCATCATTCAGCCCTTATCCAGCTTTATTTACCTTTTTAATTAAAAAAAAACATATTACAAAGTATACCGCTTTCTCGACCCAATTTTATCTACACCTCTCCTCTGTCCTCCAGGGCAGCTCAGTCCAGCAGTCTGCTCGTTGAGAAAGCACCAAACCCACCGTAAGCCTCGCACGCCGTTCACCACCATGCAGCTGCTGGCCTTGGAGAGAAAGTTTTATCAGAAGCAGTACCTGTCCATCACAGAACGAGCTGAATTCTCCTCCTCCCTGATGCTGTCTGAGACCCAGGTCAAAATCTGGTTCCAAAACCGACGAGCCAAAGCCAAGAGGCTCCAGGAGGCCGAGTTGGAGAAACTGAAAATAATCGGCCTCAAAGCTCTCTTCAACCCCGGCTTCTCCTCCTTCAGTTTCCCACTAAGTGTGAACCCGCAGGCTGGACCAGCTGCACCCTTCCGACTGAGCTGCAGCCCCCTTCTTCCTGCTTCACATCTGGCCATGTACGCCTCCCAGGTCGGCCTGTTCCATCTCACCTGAGAGGAAGCAGTGTTGTTCATCGTGCTGTTGATTTGAACGTGTCATCAAAAGAAGAGGGAGTGTGGCTAACAGTGATGTGAGACTGTAGGAGACTCTGGGAAGACTCGATGTAGGACTCTAGAGTGGATCCAGAGATTCATGATCCTAGCTGGTCTTAACTAACAATCAGCCTTTTTTTACTTATAAGCTAATAATGTGTTGAGGATGCAGACACCTTTTTCAGCATCCGGTTTGACTGAACAGATTCAGCACGAGTCACTATTAAAAATAAATCGATAAAGCCATCTCTTATTTGACTGTTGTCCTAAATACCAGATATGTTTGTTGCAGAATAAAACGGTGCGGTGATACAAATGAAACAAACAAAAACATGTCACCTGATTAAGACAATTTGGTTGAAACACTGAGATTATAAAGATAAACTTTTTTGTAACAACAGCTCAAGAAACAGGAATATAATTATCAAAAATAACAAGAAGTTAAAAATCAAACATATGTACATCAGAGAAAAAATACAATAATAGAATATTACAAGGTATGTACACTTCCACTTGTGGAAAGAGTTATTGTTAATAAAATCACACACAGTGTATAGCATTATTGATATGAGTCATGAGGTGGTGATGCTGTTAAAGAGTCTGATTATGAATCCTTTACTGTCTATAAAACATTTTGCGGTGTGAGTTATTGTGCAGCAATGTCTAGTTTTTCCAGTCCATGTTGCTCATGGAAACTGTTGTCAAGTCAATACTTACTTTAAACTCAAAACATTCTCAAATGACATTAGAATCAGGTATATTATGATGAACTATACTTTTTGACATTAAAAGTGTAAGCTGATTCATTCCTTTGGTTCTCTGTGCTTCTCGATCACATACACACATAGTGCTAGAAAAACAAAAGGAGACAGAACCCTCCATGCGTTTAGAGCGTGCATGTCAAATCAGACTCATTTATGAACAAACCCATTTTGTTTTGAGAACTCTAAGCTGATTAGTGGTCCAAACAGCAAACCTCTTATAGGACTAAAGACGGTGTATAGCAGCATGCTTAACATGTGTGAAGTAAAGAACTTGTTTTGATCGTTCTCTTGAGCTGCATGCTCACTGACATGTTACAGGGCAGCTTAGGCACATTGTTTTTAGAGGGTAAAGAACTACACATTGGGTTCATCCTGGTGTTACAGTCAGGTTATCTTTTAGAAAAAACTGCATTAGAATTCTTGTATCCACTCATCAAGGAACGTTTTAAGTAAGGAAGCTGTGTGTGATGAACTAAAACACATTAGTCGAATCGTTGAGCCTTCTAATCTGCTTTAGAGCTTTTCACTGGATATGGAAAGGTGTAATATTGTAAAGGCTTCTTGTGCTTCTTGTAGCTCACATGCAGATGATCCATTGCATGCAGAGAATGGGTAGACGCTGACTGGGCTGCGTGAGCCGGAAGGTGGCTTTGCTTAATGATTATTTATTCAGCCGTCCTTCCTATTAAGATGTGAAATTTGTGTTTGAAAAAAATCTTGGTTTTTTTTGCAAATAGCATGTCTCACATGGCCTCAATTGAGAACATGTGCTTACATATTACTCCGGGATTTCACAGACATTGAGATGTATTGTTTTGATATGAACTGTTTCTCTTTAAGCGCTTACTTAAAATGAACTATTTGAACTTTGTGTGCAGTCACATGGTTAATTGTCCTTGTCCCTCAGTTCTGATGTTAAAACTGTGTGAAATAGTGCTTTGACTTAATGATAAGAACACAGCACATTTTATGGCCTCTCTCTCTCTCTCTCTCTCTCTCTCTCTCTCTCTCTCTCTCTCTCTCTCTCTTACTTTCTCATGCTGCAAACTTTGGGATCTCTTGTAAACCATCAGCACATATTTCACCGTCCATTTGCTTCCTCCAATGTGATATGAACCCAGCAGAAAGCTGATAGTGAGGTACTTCATTACTTTGATTGCCCAATAACACCGCTCTCTGGTTTCAGAAGTTTTTAAAGCAAAGACTTAGTGAAGGAGTTATCATCACTGCTCGAAGGGGTGCAGTGCACAGATTATGAAGAATAAAGATGTTGCCTCTAAAAATTAAGCATGAGAAGCTATATAAATATTAGTTAAACTAAATGTAGTGGCTATTTGTCCAAAAATAAAAAAAAACCTAAATAAACTGATATCAAACATAATCAAATGACCACTGATGCACCATGGGGGATGTGATGTACGTAGGCAAAAGAAATCCAATGTCCATGCAAAAGATCTGCGGTTTGTTGGTGGTTTATTTGGTTCAAAAGAAAGCAAACAAAAGAACAAAGAAATCATGAATCCTCCCGCCTCTCTTGTAAAAAACAATAGGCTCACCCAGGTGCATGCCGGTCCTCTACCTGCCTCTTACTTATCTTACTTAGTGGGCACCCAATAATCTTGGGTGCCCACAGTGTTACCCAAAATACCTAACAAAAATACTAATACAAAACTAAATTTACTAAACAAATAACTAGCAAAAGAAACCTAAATATCTATTCTAAATAAAACATGTAGAATAACTAAATAAACAACATCACCCAAATATTAGAAAACTAAATACAAAACTAATTCTAAGAACACTAAATAGCTCCAACACTAAACTAAGTTTCACAGGCTAATAGTCAGAGAAATGATCCAGATGGGCTCAATGAGACCTAACTTTACTATTAAACCTGTGTTTTTAAAGGTGCTATATAAATACATTATTATTATTATTATCACTATTGGCGTTTTAGTTGTTTGTTCAATGTTTTCCCCATTGAAGTTATTGGTTGCTCTCCATACTGGCCGTGAAGTTTTTCGTTCCTAACACTTTTCCAGTGAAGAAGGTGGTGGACAAAACGAAGAAAATGCCCTTGATTTTTCAAAGATAAAACTTTGGCAATCTTCATTTTCAAAAACTGTACATGTTTCATTTTCTAAAGTTACAAAGTGACGGCTCTTGAAGTGTTACCAAAGAGTATTATCTCTCTAAATGAATGATTTTTTTCCCTGAATTTGATACAAAACCATTTTGAAAAGGACCATGGCTGTAGATTTTGCCCTCTATTTCTTTTATTATTTATGTTCATAGACAGTCTCTTCCACACTTTTGTAAATGGACAGTAGGAACATTAATAACTCTTTGTTTCTTGTCCTTCAAAGATGGTCCATTTGAATTTATTTTCTCATGTGGGGAGAACTTCATTTTTTGTTGTTACATTTCATTCACTAAATCTTCCACTGTCATAAGCCTTGTTCTTCATCTCTTACGGTCCTGCAGCTCTGTCATACATCCACTAGGTGTAGCAGCTGCACATTTGTTTTTGTTGCACTGATTTCAGAGAGGCCTTTGCAGTCCTGACCACTCTCAGATTCAGAGACTTCTTCTTACAATGCTATTTCTAAACGTTGTAGATGACAACACATCATCTGAGATAGAGATTAACATGCTGTCCAGCTCACGATGTACAGCTCTTAGATAATGTCACTTTAATTCCTCATGAGTTAGCCTTGTGAATAAAAGATGACACTCACGCATTGTTCCATTCTGCCGGAGCTGGATCGCACGAGTTTGGTGATTTGGGATTTCTTGAGTTCACTGTTGCAGGGACGGAAGCATTTCTGTCCTTACTCATGCATCACTGTACATCCATCTTACTCCAAATTACAATATAAGACAGAAACTGATTGAGAGTAGGTGCAGTTTAATATCATTTGGCTCTCCTCCTCCCTTCATTGTGATAATTGCAGATGTTCATAATAACAAGCAGACATTCAATTACTCCTATCACACTGGCATTTCATTAAACACGCTCGCATGCAGTTTATGAATCCATTTCATCTGTTCTGACGTGTTTATGGCAAAATGAAGCAGTCAGAGACGTCGTGTTTCAAATAGAAAAGGAAGAGTTTGGTCACTGCCCCCCTCTCCTCTCCTGTCCCGGCCTCTTTAGCAAAACTGAGATTTCATCGCCTAACCACACACGGGAGCAGAGCTGAGATGTAGTGAACGCTTCATTGCACAGCATTAAGAAAAAAAAGAAATAAGACAATTGTTGAGGAACACTTCCAAAGAGTGTGTCAGTAATGTTACATATGATAGATAAAAGAGGTGGGGGGGAGTGAGACTGACATTTGTGTTGTTCCAAGTGCTGTAATCAGAGGACATGCTTTCATCTGCTCTTCAAAGCTGTGGAGCAGGTGTGTTTCCTCAAACAATCCCTGCTCTATCCTCCATCTTTGTAGGGGAGGATTTTCATGTCCTATATTTCTAACGACCATATTTCACCGTCTTTCTACCTCCGTTTTTTGAGGGCTTTTTTTTCTGGCTTTTGGTGCCTTTTTTTTATTGGAGAGATCAGACAGTGGATAGAGTCGGAAATCAGGGAGGGAGAGAGAGAGAGAGAGAGAGAGTAGGGAACGACATGCGGGAAAAGAGCCACAGGTCGGATCTGGACCTGGGTCCTCCCGCTTGGAGGACTACAGCCTCCATACATGAGGCGTGCGCACTAACCAAACAGCGCCCCCTTTTCTACCTCGCTGTTACATGAATTGTAGAAGGCTTTTAAAAAACCTCTATCACTTTGCCGTTCCCATTTGCTTCCTGATTATAATGGCAAAAAACGAGCTCCTGCATAAATCTGCAGCTTAGATAACAAGTGGAAAGCTTCCTCACTGGGAGAACCTGAGTCTGAAGGGAAACATGCTCGAGCACACACACCGACACAACCCGTCCCCCTGTGCTCTGAGGAATCCCACCTCTAGCAGTTTCTGTCTTTTGTTTGGTTTCTTTCAGCCGGTTTCAAGAGACGTATCCGTCCATCAGGACAGCCAAACAGCATGACCTATTTAGATATAAAGACACACCTAAAAAGCTTTGGCTTTGAGGTTAAAAGACAGAAAGCTTTCTCTGGGGTCAGATTTTCTTTTCTTTTTTTTTTTTGAAGATCTGGGCCACTGTAGAATTCATCCCAGAAATGGGATATTATTCTCTTTGGATTTGTTCTATAAAGCTTTATAAACAGTTTTCTGTTTCTCTTACTCTCAACCCGTGTGGACTTTATTTCCCGGGTTGTTTATGTAGGAGAATTGTTCTCTTAATACTGTGTTACAGTGTTTGATGGCTCGAGTTAAAAACATCCTGGCTCAATGTTGCTTCCAACCTGTGAGACTAAAGAACAGCATGGAGTAAGATGTGAGTTAAAGCTTGTATCTGTACACTGGATACATACCCTCCTCTTTTCTTCAGATGTGTCACAGTAAGCCTCTTAAAAACCACATTACCTTGAGGATTAGATCTTTTTTTTTCAACGCTCTGAAGTGGCTCTTCAAGATAAAACACACCAATGTCAACTGAATTAGCCTCTCGCAGTGACTTCCATACATCCCCCTGTGGGAGCTTTATACCCCTGTATTCAGAGCGGTGCCATCTGTAGCCTTCACCATTGTCCCGGGTCCCCCTCACTGATCTGTGCGCCCGCTCTGTCTCCTGAGATCCAGTGAGTCATCAATCTCCCCCACGGCCTCTGTTGTACTGAAGGACACCTAGCTCTCCAACACCTTTCTGTAACTTAATAACACACTTTCTGACGTGACATATACACCCAGATACACTGGAAGAAACTGATTCACACGGACACAAGCAATGGATGATAAATGACCCAGAAGATTTTAAAGCCTAAAATCTGTGTTAAAGTGTTGTTACTTCTTGTTACAGCTCATTCACTTGACTGTGTTTAGCTGTCAAAGTGTTTCTCTTAATGCATCTGAGGTCTGCCTTCCTCACCTTCCAACTTTATAATAATGTGTATCTTATCTGTGTGTGGGGGTGTGTGTGTGTGTGGGGGGGGGGGAGAGAGAACTGAACTGATTACACCATACTTTAAAAAAGAAGTAATGTTGCATCACTTTGACCACAATAAGTCATATGAGGGGGTTTTCTAAAACATGAAGAGATAGCAGGTTTAATACTTGTAAATACAGTGTCGGGGTCTTGGCCCCCCTGTCTGCTCACATATTGACTTATTGATAAACAGAAGGCAGGCTAAGCAGGGGAGCAGACTTCCAGACGGGACAATTAAAGAAGATTAAAAAAGCATTCATCTCCACTTCCTCTCCTTCAATCACGTCTCCTGATGTTGATGTAAATCCTGAGAATACAAATCCTTATTTTATTAAAGGGCTGCAGCTGAACATGTATTTTTTTTCATCCCTCATGTAAGTCCACTCTCTAATGCCTGTTGGTCTATTTAAGTCCAGTCTGAAATATCTCGTATGGGACGGATTGCTTTGAAATTGGCAGAGACATTGTACCAGGACCTTTCTGACTTTGATAATCCTCTTTACATTGCTTCTACCATCAGAAGGTATGTGGAGGGTTGAGTCTCAACATTTTGACAACTATTGGATAGATCACAGTGAAATTCAGTTCAGACATCCCGACCCTGTCAGGACAACTTCTAACAGCTTTACTGATTGCTTGACTTTGTATTTTGAGCACTCATAACTTATTTACTCCATTTGTTCTGAAAGGCTGCTGACTGTTGTGCAGAGTGGACTCTCCTGCATCAAAGTGTGCGTCTCTGATGGACCCTGAATAAAGCACGTTATTTCTGAATGAATGGGACATTCATTAAGCCTTTTCCTAACAAACTGGATGATTTTAATAAAGCTGTTTCACTGATGCTGAGCTTATCTCCTCAACATTGATTTGCTTATAGTTCTGTTGTAAAGTCTGTTTGTGATGCAGCTTAAAGAGTAATCATCTCTGTCTTTGTGACTTTGAAACTGGCTCAGTGTAACTTCTCTGAATATTTACTCATTAGTATTAAGCTTACATTATGTGCTAAGCCCGACCAGGGTGGGACATCTAAGACCAAACACAATAACAGAAGGTATTAAATCACTGATTACAGATATTGTGGCTAACATAGGGATATTTTGGGTTTCCTTGGAAAATGAACCTTGACTCTGTGGATGGATATAACCATGCTCAGGTGGTCAGAATGAACAGAAAACCTCATTAGAAAAACAAAGGGGCACACATTAGAAATATTATAAACTGATACTAATTCCCATTTGGGCTCAAAAGTCACTCATCTAATATTTAGGTTTTCTATATCCGATTATGAGAAAATCTATTTTAAGTGTGAATTGCGGGTAACAGGATGACAAACCTTCCTTTTTTGTTTACTTGAATTCTAATAATACCTTGGCATCTGTTTGTTGCTTGCGTAATTTTTTCATTGATTTGTATATATTTATTTTAGGGCTTTTTGTGCCTTTATTGTAGAGATAGGACAGAGGTTATAAATCAAGGGGGGAGAGAGAGAGAGAGTGGGGAATGACATGCAGGGAAGGAGCCACAGGTCAGACTCGAACCCAGGCCGGCCACGTGGAGGACCAGCCTCCATACATGTACGTGCACTAACCACATAAACTAGGCGTCCTTTAACTTGACATCTGCAAACTGTGGTGGAAACTCTGACACATGTGGACTTAAAAGTCAGCAAAACGTTTATATTCACAAAGAAGATTTATTTCCAAACCCCTTATGCTCGGTTTTTTTGGTTCACATGTGAGTAGGTACAAGGTCTACTGCGTGAAGGTACTTTCTTGTTTTCGACCATCAATCCCCCCTGAGGTCCACCCCATAGCAGACTTGAAGTTTTTATATGATCCACAAGATAAACTATCATCAGATATTGGTGCAGATTGCTTAACAATGCAGTTATTGCAAACTTGTGCATCTTATGCTGACTCTTAGGGAAACCTTGGTGTCTAAATAAAAGCATTGTTTTTGAGAACTTGGGAAAGGGCCGACTGGCTTACCTGTTAAGGTGATCACATTGCTAACAGCCTTAACTAAGCTTTATGTTTTGTGCTATTAAACCTGTGATGAACATAAGATTGTAAACAGTGCTTTTCCTAATCTGATGATTAACATGTTAGCATGCTCATTGTGAGTTAGCATCTGTCATACACAAATTAATATGACATCAGAGTGGTGTGAGTTCAAGCCCCCAAGCATCGACCCCATTGTGGTGTACTTGAGCAGCCCGCTGAACACTGAGTGCAGGGAGGCTGTTCTCCAAAAGACCCCGACCTTTGACCTCAGCGTGAAAGAGAAGCAGGAAAGAGAGATTTTTTTCCTTTGGGAGTCATATTACATTGTTACATGCACAGTAAGCCCTAAAGTGGCTTACAGCAGGTTACACAGGTTACAGCAGCGTTTGGTCAGCTGGAGAACTGCAAGGGCTTTTTTTTTTTTTTTTTAACCCTTTGCTTTATTGATTTATTTTCTGAAATGCAGCTGCTAGATAACAGAGGACTGAGCTACATACACATGTGGAGAATGTTTTTTTTGTTTTCCAACTGTGGCCAAAGAAAGGATTCAAATCCCATGTACCCTCAGTCTCCCAGCTGTGTCCTTTGTGTGTGTGTGTGTGTGTGTGTGTGTGTGTGTGTGTGTGTGTGTGTGTGTGTGTGTGTGTGTGTGTGTGTGTGTGTGTGTGTGTGTGTGTGTGTGTGTGTGTGTGTGTGTGTGTGTGTGTGTGTGTGTGTGTGTGTGTGTCTGTGTGTGTGTGTGTGTTCCCTTGAGCACATAAGCATCTGCTTGTGCTCGTGTGGTCCCATCTGAACTTTCCAGAGGGCAGAAGAGGCTCCTGCTGTGCTCCTGTCTGACAAGTCTCTTCCTAAAATAGACCAAACTGTGTCTGCTGTCTGCCTCCCTCCTATAGAATCCTAAAACCAGCACAAACGCACTGCCACAGGAGGTCCAGCTGCTTTAATAAATGTTGAGGGATTTCTAATCCTGGACTACCTTAGTGAGGCTTTTTGTATCCTTACTGACCTCTTTTGTTGGTTTGTATTCACATTGTTCCTCATTATAACTGCTGGAATGACTTTAAATTCAGCCTACATTTTAAGACAGACAAAAAGTCACTTTGGCTTAACTGTTTTTGAAAAGCTTTGTATCAAATGACTCGATTCTTAAAGAGTTAAAAGCATTTGAAGATAGGGTAAAAAGAATGTGTGAAAGAAGCTCTCTACTCACGTCATCTGCATGGTAGCACTTTATGTTGCGCCCCTCTAAAGAGCAGACCGTTTTTTTTTTTATTGAATACATCATTAACCAAACCTGTCTATATATATTTTTTTCTTCACAGAGAATATGACTCTCTTGGTCAGCAAACTGAAAAGTACAAAAACACTGCGTCTCACAGTTTCACGCATGGCAAAAGAGAAGCAATCTGGAGCTCTGAAGTTGACGCTTTGCTGAAAGTGTAACTTCTGAAGAACGGGAACATTTTGCTTTCAAAGAAAAAGTCAACTTTGTTAAACTGCTGAGTGCTAGAAGTGCAGTGACAATTTCAACCACTTTGAAAGGCAGCAAAGTAGTTTGTTTTTGCACCTCTAAAAGGATTATTTAAAAAAGGAAAGAATGTGCTCATGTTTGTGTAACGTGCTTTTTCTACCAGTATGATATCAAGCTCCTGTCTCCTCTTTGTTCTCTCTGTTTTCATGTCCCAAAGTTTATTTATATAGCACATTTAAAACAACCTCAGCTGACCAAAGTGCTTAAATTATCATTTTTATAGTTCTTTATGGCTAATTGTAGACTTGATCTAAACTGTTTCAGATATTACTGTGACTCAGTTGGTTGAGTCGGCCATCTTTCAACCGTAAAGTCGTCTGAGTCAGAAGACGAGAAACGTGCTATAAGACCATTTACAATTAACTTATTTATTACGACCAGTCACAACTGTTTAATCTTTTCTGTTGTTAGTTATTATAGGTGTATTGTTGCTTCTATTGTTGTAAACCACAGCTCTGTTTTGTCTGTTTTTTAACATACCTCATTTTTTCTGTCTGATTCTGCTTCTGTTCAAAGTTTTTCCTCACCACTGTTTCAGACTTCCTGCTCACACTGGATTAATGCTGGGTCTCTCTAATGTAATACAGTCTCGATCTGCTCTATATGTAGAGTGTCCTTTTGCTGTGATATGTCACAAAAAAAAGGACTGATGAATTGACTTCTCTCTGACCTACAGGACACCACAGGGGTGTAAAAGATCACTGGACATTTTGCATGCATGTAGCTCTCCTCCAGCTAAATTCATCTCGTGGCTCTTGTACAAAACTAGTGTAAATAATGAACAACACAATTGTCATTTAATGTTTTTGATCCTTCAATGACAGAGAGGGCCAGACTGCTTGAAATAAATTATTTTATGGTGCAGCCTGTCTCAGAGTCTGCTCACAGTTTCTTTTAAAACATCTCAAGCCGTCTTCATGTCCCTCCCCTCTCCTTCCTGCTGCTTTTCTGTCCGTCTGCACAGGATGTTTGTTTAGCCTGTCACTGTGCCATCACTTGAGTGGGTTGTCTGAAGCTGAGTGGTCTACTTCTCTCCTGCTCTGTTAATCCCCCTTTCAGATGCACTGAACACAACCTAAAAAAATATGCCTGGCTTTTATATTCTCACTGGCTATACTTGTACTTTGTGTTTACACTGCTGTGCCCAGTATGTGTTTTTTTTCTGTCAGATGTATCCTCATCATCAGTCGTTTATATTAAACGAAAATCATTGATTTTAATATTGATATTCTTTTCTTACTCTGCACAGAACCTCATGAGCAAAAAAAAAACCCTGTTAGCCTGATGTTTGATCCAGTTAAACAATTAGAGAAAGAATGGGCTTGAATGAATGCTCTTGATGTCTTTTTGTGCAATGCATTATGAGAGAGCAGTGTCTATACGTACACCCTACATACTCAAATAAAAAGACAAAATATGTATAGCCAAATGTGCTCTAGAGTTCTTTAAAGGAAGTCCAGTTTTATAAAAGGAAGAGTTTTGATTGGTACCCAAACAGACAGCTAACCAACAAGACTTTTTCAAACTGTCACACATGAGAGTATATTATTATTATTATTATTATAATAAGAGTAACTTTAAACCCTGAAAGAAAACTTAAAAGTAATATTGCATGAATCACCACCTCGTGTGGGTGTGACTGAAAATGGAAAGGGTGCAGAGTAACACATTACTTTATCTCTCTTATTAAGTGTTTTCAAGCAGAGAGGCATCAGATGACACATGCTTTGTAATGTTTATTCAAAAGCACCCCTTGTTTAAAGGTGTTTAGGCTTGCACACAGAACAAAAAACTATTGCATCTAAAATTCAGGATAAAAAAAAAAAGTCTGGATGCTTGATTATGATGGTGTGGCAAGCATGGTTTAGCATCAGCTGTGGTTAACTCGTGGTCAGCAGCCCAGGTGAAGAGGACAACTCTCTGTCAGTTTCCTGATATGTTTGTCAGTGATCACTCCGTCTCTGTCAGATCCTGCTGCTGATGTTGTCCTCTTAAATAGATAAGACACATCTGCGCTCCCCCACAAGCTCGCTGATTAGCATATGCAACGTCACATCACCCATGGGGCATCCTACCAGCGAAAGTATTAACAGTGGCAACATTAGCCTGCTCTGCACTCAGAGCCGTCTCTCCCAGAAGACACCTCTCTACTGCTAAATATGGCTGGATTAGAACATCACCTTTCTTGTTACACAGTATTCATCAGCCAGCCTCTTTTGCAGAATTTTACTTGTCTAAGCAACATATTTTACATGCTCCCGTCATGTTCACTACCCCATCTCAGTGACAGTCTGACATGAGCAGTTATGAGGCCAACATATCAAATCTGACTTAACTTCTCTGCAGGATTTGATCGTTTAAATTTAGCAAAGGGACAGATCAACTCATCCTTGTTTGGCTCGTCTCCAGCAGAGGTCGCTCCATGACACAGCGTGACACTGAAAACCACATCAGGACCGGAGGGAATATATCCTCTTTAGTTCACATTATTTTTTGCATCAATGGAAGTGCACAGAGGTCAGTAAGGGGATTTAAAACCTACAAATATAGCCAAAATAAAAAATACAAAGCATGCACCAGTGGCTTTTTTTATACATGAAAGAGGGTGTAATGAGCTCCTATTGCGTGTGTGCAGCAGCAACATTTCTCGCTCTCACTCGCTCTCACTTCCTGCCACTTACAGATGCATGACAAATTAAAGAAAGAAGCTGATTAAAGAGGCGAAGCAACATAATGAATGACGATGCATCCATACAGAAAACAGGGTCACTGGGTGGTTTGATTAATTATGAAAAATTAAGACATGAATCATATGGTATTCATGCTCATATGAGCTCAACACTGGTGGACACCTATGTGACATTTTTGATTGGTATGTCAGTCTGTGCTTTGTGCCCATAAACTGTAAATATTAATGAAGCCTGAGTGACGTCACCCGTCTTTTCCTGCAGGGGGTTCTAGAGGCTCATCGGCAGCAGCTACCATGTTGGAAATGCTGCATCCACCTAACTTTCAGTCAATCTAAAGACAGGCTGAGGAGCTGGAGCTGAAGCAGATTTTAAGCCTCTTGACAAACTGCTACATCGCGCCCACCTGTCAGCCATGTCAGCTTAGCGCCTAACTATGGACAAAACATATCGTTTTCAAAATGAAAACGGAGCTCGTTTGGACAATATGTATTTTTGAGAGTGGTGTTCTTCAGTCAGAGTGTCAGAGGCTCAAAAGGGTTAATGCTGAGATACAGTGAAGCTTCTGTGGTGGTTTGAAGTGCGCCGACCGTTGAAGCCTATTTAACATAGTGGTTAACCCTGGTATTGCAGTATCACATGATGCCATCAGGCCCAAAAAGACTTTTCCCCATAAGCTTACACTTAGAGAAAAGGACGTCTTTACATCAGTGGATACATTTTTTTGAGGTACATCAACGTCCTAATAGAAACAGGTGTGGCTGTGGTTCCAGGGTTCGATCCCCAGCTCCTGGAGCAACATGTCCGATGTGTCCTTGGGCAAGACACCTAACACCGAATCGCTCCCGCTGCTTCGTTGGCACCGTATGTACTTCTAGTTACTTCTGATGGTCTCACTACATAGCAGCCTTGTCCATCAGTGTGTGAATGTGTAGGTGTGACCTGCAGTGTAAAAGCGCTTTTAACTCAGACAAGACTGAAGTTATTGTGCTAGGCCCTAAGAATCTCAGAGAGACTTTTTCTAGTGATTTGACTGTCTTTAGTGACATCAGCCTGACATCTAGCACCACTGTTAGGAATCTAGGAGTTCTATTTGATCAAGATATGTCTTTGAGCTCTCACATCAGGCAAGTTTCAAGAACAGCCTATTTTCACCTTGGTAATATATCCAAGATTAGGAATATCCTGTCGCAAAATGATGCAGAAAAACTAGTTCATGCATTTGTTACCTCCAGACTGGATTATTGTAACTCTCTTTTGTCAGGGTGCTCTGGCAAGTCTCTAAAGACTCTTCAACTAGTCCAGAACGCTGCAGCTCGTGTACTGACCAGAACCAGGAAATGGGACCACATCACTCCTGTCCTGGCTTCTCTGCACTGGCTCCCTATACAGTCTAGAATAGAATTCAAGATCCTTCTTCTCACCTACAAAGCTCTAAATGACCAGGCACCATCCTACCTGAAGGAGCTACTAGTGCCGTATTGTCCCTCGAGAGCATTGCGGTCCCGGAGTGCAGGCCTGCTGGTGGTACCTACAGTCTCTAAGTGTACTATGGGGGGTAAAGCCTTCAGTTATCGGGCTCCTCTCCTCTGGAACCTCCTTCCAGCCGGGGTCCAGGAGGCAGACACAGTCTGTATTTTTAAGAATAGACTTAAAAACTTTCCTTTTTGATAAATCTTATAGTTAGTGCTGGTGTAGACCAGCTCTTAGTTATGCTGCTATAGGCTTAGACTACCGGGGGAACTGGCACCTTGAGCTCCTCTCTCTCTCTCTCTCTCTCTCTCTCTCTCTCTCTCTCTCTCTCTCTCTCTCTCTCTCTCTCTGTGCATATACAGTACACCATACTACTGCATGTATCTATCTGTAAATCTCAGTCACTAACCACCTACTTTCCTGAGAGCTCTTGAGCTCTCTTAGGCTCCTCAAGATCGTTGGTTGACGGCCTGCCAGAACTTTTAATAAGGCAGTTTCTTCTTACCACTGTAACTTTTGCTGCTTTGCTAAAGTGCTCATGACGGATGGGCCGGGTCTTTGTAACATAGCAATGAGTAAGGTCTTTTACCTGCTTTTTGTAACATAACAATAAGTAAGGTCTTTTACCTGCTTTTTGTAACATAACAATAAGTAAGGTCTTTTACCTGCTTTTTGTAACATAACAATAAGTAAGGTCTTTTACCTGCTTTTTGTAACATAACAATGAGTAAGGTCTTTTTACCTGCTCTTTTGAAATGTTAACAGACAAAGAGTAAGGTCTTTTACCTGCTTTTTGTAAAGTGTCTTGAGATAACACTTGTTATGAGTTGACGCTATACAAATAAATTGAATTGAAAATTGAATTGAGTAGTCTGAAAAGCGCGGTACAAGCTCAAGTCTATTCACCATGTTCAAACACTTAAATATCCCTTTTTTAAAATCATTAGGTCCTAAAAGTTGTAAAATGAAATTAAAGTCGAATTCAGAGATATTTAGTCGACATAATGAACGCTGATGAGCGCCACAGGAATGGGACTCCATGTGCACATGCTCTGTGTTGAAGATCCAGCTACTTATATGAATGAATTGGGCTCCGCCTCCAATACTGTATCCTCTTCTAAATCCATCCATGGTCCCAACTCACAGTATTCAGATGGCAGCCATTCTCCTCTGATGTCACATCAGCTTTTGTGCTGATGTCATACTGCTGTTTTCCAAGTTTGCAACTCATTTAACTGCATGTGTCCGCGACAAAATGTTTCATTGCTCACTTTAACAGAAGCTGAGAAGAAATGGAGAGTGAAAAACACGACATTGGGCCACATTTCAAAGTAAAACAACATGTTTGATAACTATCATTTACCGACATAAGTTAAAACAGCGGATGTTAGCATTGAACCAATTTGTAGCTCATGTTAGCATGGGTTAGCTCACATTTTGTCTTTAGCTACACGAATATGCACCGATACAACGATAATGTTAGCTAGGTGGTTAAATGCTGATGTTAGCTTTTGTCTAAACATAGACTTGTTACCTGAAACACAGCAGCATGACATGATTCAACACTTGAGCATCCCCCCCTGAGTGGAACAGCAAAGGTAAAGTGGTCGATGTGTTCATATCTAGAATGAGAAAATCGATGCATTTAGAGATGGAAGACATTTCTCTCTCTCTCTCTCTCTCTCTCTCCCTCTCTCTCAGATTACCTGCATCATTTGCTTACTGCTGCCACATTGAGCCAGGGTTAGAGAACGAGTGGACATTTTTCCACTTTGGCGATTAGCGATCTCGTACAGATAATAAAGAAAATGCTGAAGTGAAAAATACAACTGATCAACTGCCAGCACCTCTTTTACTCAAAACCCGATGGAAAAAGAGGATGACACCTTTTTTAAAAAGCGCTGCGTCTGATGCCCTTTTCAGAGAAGCGCTGTGTGACATGAAGCGCCTTTTTGACGAGTCGATTAGGTGCGCGTGTACCTCCCCTAGTTACCAAAAAGACACCCACCAAGATGGATAACGTGAAAGTAGGCTACCGATTGAAGAGCTTGTAATTGTCGTTTCACACAACACCGAGTTATATGACATGAGTCACAAACGATACAGCAAAATTCATATAAAGGAGTCCAGAGGAGATCTTTGGGTCTTTCTGGTAAGTACAGCGGAGCTCCTGGATCGGGTTGCGGAATGCCCCCTAAAGCCGTTTTCACATATGCACTCCGGATAATATCTAGATATTTACAGGAGGACCGCTCCGGAGATTCTCCCGAACTGGCCGTTGACATATGCTCCTCACAGCGGGGGACTTTCCCTGTCAGAGGGGAGGGGGCGCGGGGGATTCCCGGCGTAAGACGTGAAGTAAAAAAACAACGCGGAAGTAGCGGCCGGAGCAACAGAGTCCGCTACACGATGTTATTATGAGAATATTTGTCTTTATATCACTGCTATGTGTAATCCAATGGAATGACAACATCCACAAAACAGAGGAGAACAACATACTGACAAACAGAAAACATAATGCAGCCGGTTAATTACATGCACAGAGATCGTAGAGGTCGCGTGCAGACACTTTAGCCGGTCACTGTATAAACGTCATTCTCTTTTCATTGGCTGAAATGGAAATCTCCAGAGTATATGCAGCCGTGTTCTCACATCAGCTCACTCAGATATTCTGCGGTAAAAATACTAGGGGTCTGGAGGAGAAACTCCGGGTAAACTCTGCGCGAAAAATGCGTCTGTTTGCGTTCACACATAGCCTAAAGAACCTCCGGGTAGCCAAATCTCCGGTATTTTTCAGGAGATTTCTGTATGTGTGAAAAGGGTTTATGACTCACCCATAAACGGCACATTGGTTGTTGAGGGGCATGCTCCTCCTCAAACGCCAAAGCAAATATCAGCGCTTTATTCGCCATTTTACCAGCCAACTGTTATCGGTGGAAAGCGATCGGGTAGACGATAACGGTTGCGCCGTAGGCTAGATCCAGTTGTTAAGGTTACAGAACACTCGCATAGAAGCGCTCAAAAGGCACTGAAGGCAGCGCCCTAAAGCTTCTGTATCCTGTATAAACCTTGGTGTGTGTGGGACACACTGCCTCACAAAGTCACACTGTATTTTGCTTTTCTTTTCATCTGCTTTGTTAAAGGCTGGGCGTCCCCTCTCTTCTTCTGTAATAATTCTGTGTCTCTGTGATTCTGCCCTTCCCTTCATTCCCTCGCTTCTCTCCCAGTGGTGGGGTCAGAGGGCCTGTCCTTTCCACTGGAGCCCGTTGAGAGTGACGAATGGCAACACAGCACTGCCAGAGGCCCGCAGCATAAACAGTAAACAGAGTGAGAGCAGAGGGGGTATGATAAGAAAAAGAAATGAAGAGCGAGAGTCAACTATGAAGAGGAATGGGGTTGCTGAACATTAAAGGTCAGAAGATGTATATCTATTTTTAAACAATCTCCTGCCGAGATCATGTGTTAACATATTTTTTTTTATTTATTCTGAAGTTTACAAGGCAGCTTCTCCTCAACCCTGAAATGATCAGATTTCCCCCTGGAAGAGAAAGTGGTGTTGCAGAAGTGACCTGATGGGTGCCTGTCTCTTTGATCTCCCCACTTGTTCTCTGAAAATGAATACAGAGCATCTGTTTACCCCACTGAGGGAAAGCCAACGCTGACACACAGAGCAGCAGCAAACATGCACAGTGCATCCATGTCTGTCAGCATGTTGTTGCACTGAAGCACCAACACGCTCACACTCAGTTATGCTTATCTCGGTGTCGTGTGAGGAATTAAAAATTAAAAATGCATCTGACTGTAGCGCAATTATGATAGCTCTGCCAGCTGTGAATAATACATATTTAATGCAGATTAATACAGATTATTGCAAACGGTTTAATTGCATTTTAATTCCCCAGGATGCCATTTGAAGAGAGAGGGTGACAAGGAAACGATTAACTGCATTTAAAGTACACCCTCACATGGCCAGGTGTGCTTTTCCTCGACACACACAGACGACATGTGACCACACGAGATTCTTCATTTTAGACGTGACAGTCTTTTAGGTTGCCATTGCTTGATACTTACATAAGACTATCTCCCTCTTTGCCCATTTCTTCCTCTCTTCCTGTCTCAGTAAATCATTTCCCCGGGGCCAGTCATTAGCATCATCTAAAGTTGCCACGTCCAAACATCACTTCTCCAACATGCCAATCTGAGAAGACAGAATCGCTTTGAGAATCTCGAAAAGCTCCACTGGAACGAAAAAGCAAAGCAAAAAGGGGAATGGTGTTCTGCGTGTTTGCACAGCAGTGGGCATAACATTGCAGGGTCTCTGGGTTGGAGCAGTGGAGCAGGTGATACTACCGCTTCAACCCACAAACACACACACACGCACATGCGCACACACCCTGTCTTGTCACCATCTCGGCCATCACTCTGAATGATGTCAGTCAAATTAATTGCTGTTCCCTTCCCGTGGCACGCTTGAGGAGGTTTCACAGAGGCAAGGACAGTCCAGGGCCCAGAGAGAGCGGCTGGAAAGGACAACTCCATGCGTGAGAGTCAGTCTTCTTTGTTTCTATGACAGCGGGCAAAAGTAATAATCACACTAATATCTCTCAAATGAAAAGAAAATTAATTTGATTTATTTTTTTTAAATCCCATAATCCTTCGAAACAGGATGTTTAACGACAGTTTAACACGTCTCTTTAATCACTTAAAAGTGTTTATGTGACAAGACAGCATCTGTTTTACACTGAACTTCATCTCGATCACATTTCAAGGTTTTTAAAGAAGAGACACATTTAAAAAGAGATTTTCATTTCTTTCAATTAAAAGTAAATTCATCTCAATCGCAGAATGACATTCAAACATCGGAGCAGTTTAGGGCGTGCATGTTCTGACAGGTAACTTAATCTCTGAAAACTTCAAACTACTAATACTTTATCTATTCGTTCTGGCCATGCAAAAACTCTATGAATCGGCCTACAACAAAAGCATGTTAAGACTGGCTAACTGCATCGCTTCTGACCCTGGCCACGCTCTGAACACAGTATGAACTATTACCATCAAACCGGAGATACAGGGTCCCACGTTTTAATAAGGTCAGACTGAAACACTCTTTGTTCACCAATCAATCCTAAAATTGAATGTGGAGCTGAATCCTCGATCAAAGCATGTTTGATTGTCTGGGTATTTGTTTGGCGTTTGAGTGTTGTGTCAAATGTTTGTATCTTTGTTTCCTGTCTTTGCTGTGCAGCAAATGGAGCTGCTGTGACGCAAGGCAAATTTCAGACTACGTCTGACAATAAAGTATTATATATCTATCTATCTATCTATTGTTCCAACAGTTATGTAAAGTATTAGGTTTAAAGGAAGAATGTGCAACATTTTACACATAAATACTGGTGCGTTCTAATTCATAACTCATAACTAACCCTTCTTGTGAACGTGAGTGAAGAGGGGGTCGGAGGTCGCTGGAGGAGAATGGAGGCTTCAGTATGGAGGAGGTGTGGCCAAACATAAGTTTGTTTTGGTTTCATGCTGGTGCTCAAGGGCGACATCTATTGGATCAAAAAGTCATACGTTCTTCCTTTAAAGAGTTCAGCCAATCATTTGTTGAGAGAAAATGAATGAATAAAGAGGATAAAGAGATGCCACAGTTGCTAAATTACTTTATTATTCCAGGCTTCCATTTTGCTAATGATGTCACTACATCACCAGAGTGAACAGACACGTGAACTACAGACTCATTACGCAAGAGTGGAATTTCAGGATGTGAGACACAGCTGGTGCAGTTCATTTTGATCCTTTAGACTGGTGTGAAATGCGCTTAAGGAAGTTAGATCTGTAGAGGTCTAATTCAAAGACACACGACACACACTGGATTTTTGCAAAATGGACACACTTTAATTATTCTGGGCATTAAGACATGGCAACTATTTCTTCTGTTGTCTTCAACTTGTTGTCTAAAAATGACACACAACCTGTTTTCAGTGATCAGACCTCTGAAACTACTCCATCTAAAGAGATCTATTTAGCAGCTTAAAAACACGCTCTTCTTTGTGTTATGAATTCTAACTGAAGCGAGCTGATAAAACAAGTTAGCACAAAAAAAACAGAACAGGTTCAACACATAAGAGGTAACAGTTCATATTCCATGCTTGTTGGATACGTCTTTGGATTTAAGATGGTAGTTTTGATATAATTTCTATATTGTATACACAGATTGAAATTATTTTGTTGAAATCAATGGAAAAACTGTTATTTAGTTTCCCTCCACAAGTAAACTGACTGATGTATTGCCAAACTCATTTCTGTCCATTTAGTATGAAGCTGAGACCCCTAGCTTAGCATAAAAACAGGAAGCAGGGGGGGAACAGTCTGGCTCTGTCCAAATGAGGAAAAAATAAAAGGGCATCAGCATCTCTAAATCTTAAATTTAGATATTGCATCATAATTCATTATAATAATTTGATTAATCCAAAGTAAAAAAAAAAGGTTTGTGGCTTTCCCAGGGTTATGTGTCTATTTTTAGACTGGACGCAGTGACTGTAGTTTTGTCATCACTGAGGTCAACAGGCACTCAAGGAATTCAGACAAAAAGACTGAGCTGTATTTACCATTTTGTCTCACAACTTCTTAAAAATGTGCTGACATGTGGCTGTCACTTTGAAAAGGTCTAATCAGAAGATACATAACAAACTGATGAATGAATGATTGCAGAAACTCTCCATGGTAAACACATCACAGTTTACTGACTTCCTTGTTCATCATAATGTTCTTACATTACTTTTAAGGTTACTGTTCATCAGACTGGAAAACAATAACAAAATAATCAAGCTGTTATAATCCATGAGACATTTAAACATAAATTCAAAGTGTAACCACAACAGGCAGTCTGCTTCTTTTAAACGAACCCTCAGTCTAATCCATCATTAAACACAGCTCTTGCCTTTCTCCTGTCACATAATGTATTAGACAACTGTAACAAAGTCTTAGATGAGGGTAAAGGCTGTTTCTTAAAAAGCAGCTGCATCACAGCGTCATTAGATGAAGTCATTAGAGAGCAGAGGCAACAAATTAATAGGACATAACGTTAAATATTGTGCTCATCCTTATTTAGATAGAGATAGGCCTTGAGAGCTACACACACTCGTCTTGATAAAGGAAGGATTGCTATTGCTATCTACAGACATGCTTTCTTTTAGTCCGACTCGTGTGGCCTAAATAATGTGGCTAACTGAAGGTTTCGTTTTCAACTGGTGTGATCGTCTAACACAGTGAAACACGACAGGGACAGAAATCTGACCAGACGGTGTTCCCAGATTTCAGTAATTACTTAAAGTGCATACAAAACAAACAGGAAGGCAAGTTGAGTCTAGATTATTTTTTAATGATAATCTTAAGGGGCAGCTGTGGCTCAGTTTGTAGAGTCGTCGTCTATCAATCAGAAGGTCGATGTGTCCTTGGGCATAACACTTAACCCCGAATGCTCCCGCTGCTTCGGCAGTGTGAAAGCGCTTTGAGTAGTCAGAAGACTAGAAAAGCTCAAGTCAATTCACCATTTACTTAAAGAGCCAACGTTGACACAATTCAGACATTTGCAATTCTGTGTCAGCTTCTAAATAACCACAACAGTCAAAGACACCACAAGCCAAACAAGACTTCTGTTAAAGTCTTGTCTTTCAACACAAGAGTTCAAATAATTTATGAGATGTCTGTTAAATAAATGTGGTTAAAAGATACAATGAATTGACATTAAGATGAGCTATAAACAACAATCATGAACAGGTCTCAGCATTGAGATACAGCCTGTGTTTATTCATTCATCAACCTTATTTCCAAAATAAGTTAAGATCATATTTTTCATCCACTTCCTTGTACGTTTTAAAACAATATGAAGTATAACTCTTGATATTAAATAAAAAACTGTTTTCATTGTTGATTAAATATGAAATAATGTGGCTGTACTTTACCTACATGTTTATTTTTGAGGTAACCTGATTTGGTTTGATGCTTTTCTCCCTGGATCCTTGCAGAGCCGCACAACATTCACCTAATGAGTAACAGCATGTCTGTGTGCTGTCATGCTATCTCTCGGAGTGTGCACGCCGGGTGCAGCATTTGGATGAGCCTGCTTTGACAGTGTTTGTGTTTTGCGTTTGTGTGTGATGGTATTGAAGAGAGCAGTGTCTGACAGCATTAGGGTCGTGCTGCTGCCCAGTCATGGGATTATCTATCCCAGGGGGCGTGTCAGCACCGCTGTGCTCCCTGCACCCTGGCACAACAACACATGAGTCTTAATCTCAATCCCCAAAAAATCCCTTCTCCTCTTTGAAGACACTTCCGTTACAAAGACAGTGTGGCAACTCGCTCTGATTGCATGTACGGGGACAGGCCACTCCCCTAATGCAAACACAGGTACATGTAGGGTCACCACATCCTTCAGTCCAAGTTAGAGTCAACACAAAAACGCGGCGTCCTCATTTGAAGTGGATGAAAGCGGCCCACACAGGAGCGTTAAGGATGAGTCAGTGCTGCGAGAGAGAGTCATGAGTCATTTCTTGTTTAGACTGACTGTCTCTATGTTGTGGCCTCCTGGATATAGTCTGTGGCAGCCCAGCAGGACGGAGAAGGCCTTGCGGAAATCTGCATTGAAGGCATAGATGATGGGGTTGAGGGAGGAGTTAGCCCAGCCGAACCACACGAACACGTCGAACGTGGTGGGGCTGACGCAGGGGAAAGCGTCACCGCCGCTCGACTGCTCGCAGAACGGCACCATGCAGTTCAGGATGAAGAACGGGAGCCAGCAGCACACGAACACACCCATGATCACCGAGAGCGTCTTCAGCACCTTGGTCTCCCTCTTGAATGTCATCTTGAAAGAGCTCTCGGACTCAGCGATGCTGGAGGCTCCGCCCATGCTGTCGTGTCGGTTCTTGGCGCTTTCGGCCGCTCGCTCCAGCGCCGAGATCCTCCGTATTTGTCGGTGGGCGATGCGGTAGATCTGAGTGTAGGTGGCCACCATGATGACCACGGGGATGTAGAAGCTTATGAGCGAGGTGGAGATGGCGTAGGTCCTGTTCAGGCTCGAGTCGCAGTTTTCTGCGCCGCTGTAAGATGTACCGTTTGAACCCGGGGAGCCTGACGACCCGGTAAAAGGGGTGTAGGGTTTAGTTTGGGCCTTGTGCCAGTTGAGCTGCACAGGAATGAAGGAAATGAGCACAGACAGCGTCCAGGTCACGCCGATCATCACGTAGGCCACTTTGGGCGTCATTTTGCGTTCGTAGCCAAACGGGCTGGAGATGGCCCAGTAGCGGTCCAAGCTGATCACGCAGAGGTTCAAAATGGACGCCGTGGAGCACATGATGTCGAAAGCCACCCAGGTGTCACAGAAGGAGCCGAAAGGCCAGAACCCGACGATCTCTGTCACGGCCTTCCACGGCATCACCAAGATGGCGACCAGGAGGTCCGACACGGCCAGTGAGATCACAAAGAAGTTGGTCACCTTGGAGCGGAGGTGTCTGAACTTGGTGACGGCGGCGCAAACGAGTGTGTTTCCCAGCAGAGTTGTGAGGATGAGCAGTGAGAGGAAGCAGCCTGTTAGGACGCGGCTGGTTGGAGCCTCCTCCAGGAAGCCAGAATCGATGACAGTTGTGAAGTTCATGCCATCCATCCCTGAAAATGTGATGTCGGGGTAATGTTTGTTTAAGTCATGCTGAAGAGTCGTGCTACATCCACACGGTTAGAAACGAGGAGGCTCCTGCTCTCAAGCCTCGCAAAAAAATGGCCATCATTGTATCTTCTATTGAATGATCATGGATGGGGTCTTCAAGGTGAGCCCCCTCGTGGCCTGACACATGCCTCCTGACTCTGTACCTGGGATTTGACATCATTTGAGCTGCACTCGTGTAGTCATAGTAATGACTTAATTTCCTGGTGTAATGAGGAGGACTTGATGAAGATCTCAAACTGCTGTAATATAGGAATCCTTTCCCTGCGTGCTAAAAGCATCAGAAGCCCTGTGGATTAGAGAAATGAATTATATTCAATTGGATGGAACTGTTCTCATTTTGATTATAGTTCTCGTTTTTAAAAATGCAACACTGGTAAAAAAATAATAATTAATCTTTATTTTGTTGTTTTTTTTTTTTTTTTTGGTTTATATAATCTTTTATAGCCGATATCGTGTATTGTAATGTCAGGTATCTGGTTTCAAAACATATAGGCTACTACAGCTATTGGAGCAGGATTTTCCCATGAGCGCATTGTTATTGTAAAGACAGGACCAATCTAGAGTCACACATTCCTAAAAATATTTACCCGACATGCTTCCTCGTCATCATCAAACTCACCTCTCCCTCGCAGCCATACAGACGCTGTTTCTTGATTCCATATAAATATCCCATCGCTTGCATAAGAACTTCCCCGCGTAAAGTCCATCCAAAGGGCATCCGGTCTCCATGTCCCGACAAACACACGCCAGACACCGGACTGATCAAATCATCTACAGGTTCCTTTAAGGCTGACTGTTTGTTCCCGATCAGAAAACACACCAACAGTCCCTCAAATGTCACTCAACCATCACCTCTTCGTTCCCTGCGTCCTTATGCAGCCTCGGTGCGCATCTGCAGCCAAATCCCGGAGATCGTGCGCTCCGACGCGCTGACGTTGTCCCATTCAGTAAAAAGTGAAGAAAGAAAGAAAGCATGTGACTCTGGCCCTATAGCGGCCAGTCCTGCCTATGGCTTAATGCACAGTACCGTACTACTACAACACCTGACTTATCATGAATGACCCATTACTCAAAGTTTAACCCAATAGTGCCGATCACAGCCTCCTGTCGGCAGCAGCAGCAGTTTCTCTTCTTTTGACCTAGATACATTTGCTCTGTGATGTAGTTTGATAAAATTAGGATGCAGGTTATAAAACTGAATCAGCACAATGGCCAGAGATGCCTGGCCAGTGGTTTGCTGAGGCCACCTGGTGGAAAAAAAAACAGAGCAACTGCGTCTGCAGAGGGAAATGAAGTAGAAGGGATTAACAGCGCATATGAAGGCTTTTTCTTCACTGCAGGATTTGACTCAATGAAAGAGAGATTTAATAAAGACAGTTTTATGCCAGGACAGATGATATGACTTTTAAAAACAAAACCTCACATTCATCGTCCAACAATGCCAGAGTTGTCATGCAGACCAAAGTCACCTTCAGCAGCACTCAGCAATTTGGCCTGCTTTGATAAATCAAATGCTGCCTTTAAAAAAAACTAAAATATTAAATACTGGCATTTTCTGTCTGCCACGATGATGTCATTCCGTTCAAGCTGGTATGTTGCATGCAGAGCGTAGTGGGATGCAGAAACAATCGTGACATGCCAGCTGTCACCTTACAGTGATGTGAGTTCTTCTGACAGGTGGAGAAGAAACAGCTTCTTTTTTTTACCCTTTTCCTTCACACATCCTCACAATAAGACATTTATGTAAAGGGTTACAGGCTTTAGACTTAAGGAGCTTGTTTTTTTTCTTTGCAAAATGATATTCCCAGAACAATGCCTCTATCTTTTGGAAACTACACTGTACATTTTCATTATCCGTCAACCTTCAATAGACAAAGTAGACAGTGAGAAGCCTTTACAGCATGACATCTTCAAGATTCAAGATTTGTATTTGTCACATGCTCATACAGATGTGCAGTGAAATGTAAAGACTGTTCCGCAAGGCCATGCAATAAACACTCAAATTACTAATACACATAAATACAGTAAAATAGAAATATAATGTAAAATTAAAAAAGAAATATTTGAACATACAAAATATAGAATAATGTAAACAGTTTAAAGTGTCAGTGTGTAAAGTGCCCAGACTGCAGCTGTGAAATTATTAGCTTAGCTTAGCATAAAGAACAGTTTTTTTGTCAAACCATTTCATGGACAGGAAATAATAACCTAACTAATAACTCAGCAAATTGTCCCTCCTTTCCGGGCTTCATGCCAAGATAAGGAAACAAGCTGTTCATCAGTTTTGAGTGTTTATTGTTTTCTTTCCATTCATGGTTAATTCTTTCATAAACAGTCTGCATGCTCTTCCTATTCTCTAACTCTTTTTTTGTGAATCATACTTTGTAAGTGCTGCCTTAAAGGACATCAAAAGATTGCAGCCAGCCAGGGAGGCCAAGAGTTCAAAAGTCACATGTGGGACCAGGAGAGACAGAGGTGCATTGTGGGGCTGTTCCAGAGCATCTCCCTCCACCTGCCTTCTGCTCTGCAGCTGCTCCTCTCACTCATGTCATGCAGTTCAGAGGCTACAGACACATTGATGCGGCTGTGAGGTTTGGTTTCCTAAACATGCTGAGTGTCACGCCTCTCAATTTTACTTTTTTTTTTAAATGCAATGAGTCACTGAGTAGATTTCTCACCTCAGACACTGAGATGTGACTAAGAAAAAGGGTTTGATAAGAGATAAGGAAAACCATGACTCTAGATGCTTTTCTCATCAATCTGTCAATCAACACATGATCTCGTAAAGATTTGGGCTGATGCAGCTTTTACATTTTCTAGCATTTCCTGTGTAGCTGAACAAGTCCTGACAAAACTCCTGAGTGTTTACAGTGATGTTGTCTGACAGGTACCCAGCCACCCGCGAAACACACCAGTACTGTGAGTAAGACAGCTGAAAGCAAAAAACAAGCTGATGCAGGAACCAACATTTTAGTAAAAGTCAGCCCTCTGTCTCTGCCGCTCTGTAGGCATGCATATCTGTGCAGGTTCATATGAGTGTGAGTTAGCACGCTGGCCTGAAAACATGTCAGCGCTTACTGCTGCCACAGATGAGTGGAAAAGATAAGAGACACAGCTTCCCTACTGCTCTCACTCACACTGTCTGTTTCTTTCTTTTTTTCTCCTGCTAGTAAAGCCACTTCAGCCATGTTCTTACATGAAATACAACAATGCAGTACTTTAAACTTTCTTCATTTTCTGTGTAGAATTACTAAACGTCTTCATATGTAATAAGTTGTGTCTTTATTCCAGGGTGAATCGTTTTATTATTGACTATGCCTTTTTTTTTTTAAAGCATTCAATAAGAGGAAACATTTGAAAAAGGAAACATTTGTCCTACGTCAAAATCTAAAATAGGCTTTAAAAATCTTTCACAAATACTCAGTGACAGTAAAATTATGAAAGTAGTTGGTTTATTTATGGCAGCAGCACAATATGTCTGAAATGACATCACATTGTTCACACTGTGAATATTTCTTAGTTCCATCCACACAGCTGAAAACGTTATAAGAAGTGTCTGATTATATATAAATAAATAAATACTTTGTAAAAAGAAATATACATAAATAAATACTTAAATACAAATCTTTGAAAAAAAATGGATTTCAGAGTTGCAGAAAAAATAAATATGAAGTACATTCATTAGTCCCACCTGTCATCTCATTAGAGACACTCACTTAAAATGACCCTGTTTGAAAACAATCCCAACTGATCTATGTAAACATTCAAACAAGTAGGATTAGTCTTCATTTTATTGGCTGTATAGTTTCCTGAGGAATGCTGCGTACTGATGGAAAACCATTGGAATCAACGTTTTCATCAGGCAACTGGTACCATTCTGCAGAAAGGAACAGAGAGGGTTCAAGATTGGGTCTTGTCATGATCACACCTACTAATGTGTCAAGTGAAAAAAAAATGCATTCTCCCTTTTATTGCCGGCATACCTCAGGGTCTCCTGTTAGGAGTGGGTTGACAGCCTTCAGATTTGCTTTTAGTCCTTGAAGAATGTGTTCTTCTTCTTTCTGTACCGTCACATTCTGAAGAAGGGAATCCAGCTTCTTTACAAAGAAACTGACACAGGAAGTCTGCAACAGAAATATTAAAGTTACCAATGAGGATGTTTGTTTGGTGGGGGTGTTTCTGTAACTGTTCAATGATGAAATCGTGAAACTGACTGTGGATTATCTAAGGATTTTTTTCTGCCAAGGTCAGACAAAGCATAGCATGAATTACTGACAAACTCTTCATGTTGACAGTCTAGCTTTTATTCTGCTAGCAGGTACAGACAGCAAATTCCTTCCCATTTGGGTACAATTTAAATGGGCTAGAAAGTAGACATTACCTTTACTTGAAACTTTCAGACATAAACATTTCTTTAGCCTGAGCAAATCATATTTCCCTTTTTAGCTAACAGCATATTTGGTTCCTATCCAAATATTGATCTGCTGCTTTGAGAGTCTTACACATATATATTACATCTACACAGACCTACAAGGAGAATTACCGTTATCGTTAGAGAATTAAAATAATATATCCACAGTATTACCAAAATGAGTTAATTCATGAAAATTCATACAAACAATGTTGGAACCTTAACTGAGCTCCACTTAAAGTGGTGAAAACCTTTTTGTCTGCAAATTGTGGAAAGAAGCAATACTTACAACGTTTTTGATCTTCTTCAATGATGGCTGTTGCACTTTGACCGGCTATAGCGAAAAAGAGAGAAAAAATATATATATTTAGGTGATGTGTTAAGTTTCCAATTGTCACATATGTATAAGACAGCTGACCAAGTGTCACGTGATATAAAGCATGATAATGTCAATGCAAAATACTTACAGATGTGAAATTGAGTTTGCTGTCATTTTGTAATTCGTTGAGTTTAACCAGTTTGTCTATCATCTCCCTATACAGGGCTTTTTTGGGATCCACACTGGAGCAGAGATGCAACAGGACAACAAGGGCAAAAACACTCTTCATCATTCTGCAGAGTGGTGTGTCTCTTTTCCTTCACAGCTTCTTTTTGTTGTCTAAAGTATGAGTACTGGTGTGATGTGTATCTGCCTATTTATACATACAGAGGGACAGGAAGTCAGTGATGTCATCTTAACACCTACAGCACATGGAAAGAAAATGATGGCTCACTTGAAAATGAAGGTTGTAGATTTTTATAGATTATCAAAAATTAATTGCCATCAACCTGTAAAATGAAAATCGTTAACCGGTATTCTCCTCAGTTATGAGTGAATGGCAACAATCCTGTTTCACTGCATTTTCAAACTCAATCTTGATGAGATAAGAGGTATCAAAATACAACACTTTCTCTGCTCAGATGAATGGGCTTGTCTGAACCGGTATTAGGAACCAATAAATGCACTGACTACATTAACCACAAACAGTTCAATGTTCAGTGTGATGCTCAGTTTCAAGGTGAGATGTAGAAGTATCTTGTGTTAAAACTCCTTTGAACATTTCTGTCAATTCTTCCAGAACTGGGCAATGGAAAACTTCTCAAAGTGAAACACTGATGCTGTTTAATGTTCTACATGACCTCACCGGTGACCATATGAGCTGCGCAAATCCTTCAAAAGTTGCATCAGACAACATCCTCTCTCATTAGTTGGTATTGGAGGTGAGTTATGGCCTACTATGCAGTCTTACTGTGAAGACATTTTGCACTTTTTTTCACACTTTTTGAACTTCTACACAGTAACCAGTAAGCCGACATGCAGTATCTGCAAAACTGCCAAAGTGAGAAAAACTGCTTTTTGTGTTTTTTGTTTGCCAATCGAAGTATCAAATTATATTTAACAACCAACTGTATGATTGATTAGATGAAAGTGAAGTGAATTTCAAGCATATTGTGCTTTGACCTTCAGGTTGACCATTTCAGTTTCACGGCTAAAACTGCACTTTGCCTTTGTTTTACTGCTGAATAATTATATGGCCACACACTGATGGGCTGCAGTAACTAACAAGTGTTCATTGAGTTTAATGTAAGCAGATGAACAAGATGTATATTATTTTCTACTCGTTTGTATTCTTTCCTATTTTATTTCATAGATCAGATTAAAATATATTTTTTATCTTATAAATACAATTTTACAGTTACAGGACTGCATGTTTGGGTATCTGAGCAACAATTCATATGAACTGAACAATTGATTCAAATCCATTAATAAATTAATTAACAACACAAAACACATGGAAATGGTAAATGGACTTGAGCTTATAAAATGCTTTTCTAGTCTTCCGACTACTGAAAGCGCTTACACTGCAGGTCACATCCACCTTTTATCGGCCTGGGCATCAATTACCAAAATGTACTCCGGGCTGTGAGAGATATAAACATAACTTTTACATCTTTCTGGGACTTCAAAAGTACTCGATAAATGGAAACCACCACTGTTCTCTCTGTTTCACTTGCAGCAGTCGTTGGATATCAATATTACTAGGGTTGAGGGGGCGGCAGTAGCTCAGTCTGTAGGGACTTGGGTTGGGAAATGGAGGGTCGCCAGTTCAAGTCCCGGCGTGGAAGCTGGTCTGGTAGCTGGAGAGGTGCCCGAGCAACTCCTGAGCACCACCGAGGAGCCCTTGAGCAAGGCACCAAACCCCCTCCCCACCATCAGCTCAGGAGCACCTGCTCCGTCACCTTGACATCTCTCTATTAGTGCATGTCCATAGGATTCTGTTTGTGCATGTGTGTATACTTCAGCCTATGTTTGTGTTGCATGACTTACAGAGTGTAAAAACTGAATTTCCCCTTGCGGGATCACTAAAAGTAAAAATCTTAATCTTAATCTAAAGATCTGTAGTTTTATTTTTAGCTCCGGTACTTTTGGCTAGTAACATAACAGTGATTGAATCATTTTAAAACATGTGGTATCAAAAATAACTAAAACATTTTCACATCTTTGCTTTACATATCTCCCTTTTCTGCATATTGTTTTACCCCTTACAGATTGAAGAGCAGGTACTGCACTTTAGAAGTGAATTTCACAAAAAATGCACTTTGGCTTTGTAGGGCTTCTTGTTCACTTGTACAGCTGAAGGAAAAGAACTGGTGGGAACTCTTCGAGAGACCCCATTAAAGAGCAAGAGAAAATTCAGACGGGCAACCCTTCTCCTATTTCCTTCTCCACCACTGCCAACATTTCCCCATACATCAGTTTCTGTGGTCTGTAAAAAATAATTATTAATGACACAGAATACAGCTTAACTATTTACAGTGTGATGATGACGTCACAGTTTCTGTTTTACTTTTTACATGTCCCGCGGTTTGATTACACCATTGACTCATCTCAGTGTACAAGTGTAATGTCTATTTATTTTTAACCTTCTTTGTTAGAGAGTAGGTGGGGGAAGGGAGATTGATTTGGAGATTCCCCACAGAGATTGTGCACAGTGATGGCATGTTTGCACTATCAATGATGTCACAGTTTCACTGGGAAGCTCATACTGATCTGAAACCATTTGTGGTGCCTGATTAATACTAAAGAAAACATCTAATAAGTTAAATTAACTTAAAGATATGACGCAAACTTTAACTCTTCCTGCTGTTTTTATACATGTTTATGTGAGTGAAGAAGATACTTGTCATGATCACAGATCAATATTAGATGAATGTAGAAGGGACAATGATGTAATGGAGGTTCAACATGTAGAATACAAATACTAAATGAGTCAACACTTCAAAGTTAGTGTGAGTGAGCGAATGAAGTTACTCACTGGCTGTAATGTATATCTGGGTCAGTGTTTGTTTAATCCTAATAAAGGATGTAATGTGACGTAATAACATTTATTATGCATGCAAACAGAAAAAAAAACAAGAACATACTTTTTTATTTATTTAAAAAGACTACCTTGTTAAATGTCAACTAAGTCTGAAATCGGTCATTCTGATTGACAGTTAAACCATTGTTTGTTTGTTTTTAAAACTGTCTCAAGTCCAAACTACCCAATTTTCACCAGTTTGGGTCACAGCTGTTCATTTAGGGGCGGTGGTGGGTCACGGACTTGTACAAGTTGAGAACCACTGGTCTACTGGTCTTGAATCATTGGTTTCACGTGATGATCCTGGTGGAGTAGGACGCTTCTCGAACGAGCGCTCCAGTTTTAGCTAAAAATATGTAACAAAACCCTTTCAACGAGCTACAACGAGTTACTTGGAAAATTACTCACGAAGAAACAATCTTCGGATTGTGAACATTGCAGAAAACACGGAGGACATTAAAATGTTCGCCACTAACCTGCTAAAAACTGCGCTAGACCAACCGGGCCCTGAGCTGGAGTGGGCGCACAGAGTGGGACCACCGAGGGATAGTAACAGGAAACCTCGCCCCATTATCATCCGCCTGCTCCGCTTCCAGGATAAAGAGAACATCCTCCATGCCTCCAGAAGGAAGGGGGAATTGTCATACAAGTCGCAGTGTTTCTTCATCTTCCAAGATTACTCTGTAACCGTATCCCAGATGAGGGCAGAATACAATCCCATTAAAACGGCTCTACACCGTGTCGATCTTCCGTTCTGGCTGCTATTTCCTGCAAAGCTTGTGGTCATCATGGATAAAAAGAAGTACAGCTACGACAATGCAAAAGAAGCTAAGTCCGGCCTCTCAAGTTTGCTTCCCGATATCCGCTTTGAATGAACGGCACTTAGAAGTTGAATGAACAGCGGTAGCCATGTGAGTACAACTCCGAGGTAAACAATGGCCCCGGAACCTGAATAGACGCTCTCACGTGGGCTGACGTCATATAATAACTGCACTTTAACATTAAAATCGTATTTGCAGTTTAACTTGATCTATTCTTGAGATAATCGTTTACTTTATTAATAGCTGGTTCCTTGGTATGCAAAACCCAGCCATGATAGCTCTTGCTTTTTCTTTCTCTCTTTCTTCTTAATTTTCAACCAACTGAATCCCAAAGGGTTTAATATCTGTTCCACTTTAACTGGAGACAAGTTCAGGTCGCCTAGACTTATCAGTGGCATTTACGGACCTACATAGGTTTATTTTTTATTTTTACAACCAGTTGGTTATTTTTGCAACTGCTGTTTGCAGCTTGCTGTTCCTTTCATGTTTAGATGTCCTTTTCTCTTCTAACGGTGAAGATTGTGTTGTTAGTTTTGTATTTGTATGTCTTAAATGTGAGGTCAAACTTTGTAAAGTATTTTTGATTGAGGGAAATATTACAAAATGTTTTCAACTGACTACTCATGTCACGAATAACAAACACATCAGTATTAAATAATATCACAGTCACTGGATGGAATGTAGGTGGGCTGAATAATCCAACTAAACGTACAAGGATTTTATGTCATCTAGCCAAATTGAAATCAGAAATACGTAGCTATACTACAAGAGACCCACCTAACACAAACAGAAGCTTGTAAACTGAAACAAAAATGGGTTGGACAGGTCTATCACTCATCGTTTAACAGTAAAAGCAGAGGCATGACTATCTTAATTCATAAAAAAACTTCATTTGTAATTCAAAGTTCTAATATTGACACTGAAGGTAGATATGTTATCATTGAAGGATTACTATATAATGAACCCATTGTCATTGCAAGTGTATATGGTCCAAATGGAGATTCTGTAGGCTTCTTTAGTAAACTCAGTACTATATTTACAGAATATTCAGGGAAACCTATTATAGTAGGAGGGGACTTTAATTCTGTTTTTAAACCTGAAATGGACAGAAGTGAGAAACCGATACCATCTGACCGAGCATCCTTGGCAGCACTCAATGATTTTTGTAAAAACATGGGTCTCTTCGATACTTGGAGATTAATGAATCCAGAAAACGGGGATTATACATTTTACTCGAATCAGCACAAATCCTATTCAAGAATTGATGCATTTCTGGTTACGCAGAATGTTCTCTCCAATGTATGGTCTACTGACATACTGAACACGGTTTACAGCGATCACTGACCAATAACTCTGTAATTTTTCCCCTCCACATATTTCATCAAACCATCATTATGGAAGCTTAACAACTCACTTCTAGCTAACAAGAAGCTTGTCGAATTTATTAACACTGAAACACAGCTATTTTTTGAGGCTAATGAAAAAAGTGTAAACTGCTTCTCAACAGTGTGGGAAGCCTACAAAGTTACTTGTAGGGGCTGGTTAATTAGCTTTGCCTCCAAACAAAAGAGAGAGAGGGCAGCAAGAATGCAAAAATTAACAGAGGTGTTATCCAGATTAGAATTAGCCCATAAAGCCAAACCAAAAGATGACCAGATATATACGGAATTGATGAAGGTTAAACTGGAAGTCAAAGATCTATTAAACAAAAAAACAGAATTTGACTTGTACCGATTGAAGGCTAAATACTTTGAAAATGGTGATAAGGCTGGAAAACTTTTAGCCTATAGACTGCAGAAAGCTCGAGCCTCTCGGATCATCCCTGCAATTAAATCTAAAAATTCAGCGGTGCTGAAGTCACCTCAGGAAATAAATAATAGATTTCAGAAATTTTATAAGAACTTGTATTCGCCCGAAATTACAACGTCCCCAGATAAATTAGATAAGTTCTTTAGTAAAATAAAGATGGCTAAACTATTAGAAGAGGAAAGAGAACAATTAGAAGAGGAAATTTCCCAAGGTGAAATCAGAGATGCAATCAAATGTCTGAGTAGTGGCAAGACCCCAGGAGATTATGGATATAGTATTAACTTTTACAAAATGTTTGTGGACCAGCTTGCTGGCAAGATTCAAAAGCTTTTCAATGAAGCCAAGGATGGAGGCCGCCTGCCAGAAACAATTCAATCATCACTTATAACACTTTTACCCAAACCTAACAAAGACCCTTTACAGTGTGGCAGTTACAGACCAATTTCTCTGATTAATTCTGAAGGAAAGATATATGCTAAAATACTTGCTAGGAGAATGGACCAAATTATGCCTAAGCTTGTTCACGTAGATCAAATAGGGTTTGTGAAATCAAGACAAATAGGGGATAACATGAGGAAATTATTCCACATAATGCATTATGCCAAATTAATAACTGAACCAGCCATTGCTGTATCCCTCGATGCCGAAAAGGCGTTTGACCGCATAGAGTGGGAATACCCTTTTAGGACTCTTAGGGAATACGGTTTTGGACCCAACTTTCTGAAACTTGTCTCAATGATATACACCGCGCCTAAAGCCAGAATCACTACCAATGGCTTACTATCTGACCCATTTGAAATCAAAAAGGTACCCGACAAGGGTGCCCATTGAGCCCCTTGCTTTTTGTTTTATCTCTGGAACCCTTGGCAGAGATGATCAGGACCCACCCAAATATTAGAGGTATTACAGCCCCCTTAACAGAACTGAAGATTAGCCTATTTGCTGATGATATTCTTCTCACGTTAATTGACCCACCACATTCCCTTAAGTACACTTTAGACACTGTAAAGGAATTTGGAACTCTGTCAGGTTACAAGATTAATTGGGAAAAGTCCGAAGCCCTACCGCTGAACATTCATTGCCATAAGATACACATTAACAACTTATCTTTTAAATGGTCCCCTGAAGGAATGAAATACTTAGGAGTAACTCTGAAATCTGATATAAGTGAGAATGTGTCTTTTAACTTTAGAAATCTTATAACCAACATAAAACATGACTTAGAGAGATGGAAGTCTCTGCCACTGACTATATGGGGAAGGATAGACACATTAAGAATGAATGTGTTACCTAGAATAACTTACCTCATTGCAGCGCTACCACTCTCTGTAGATAGGGGACTCTTTAAAGAAATAAATAAGCTCTTCCATAATTTTATCTGGAGAGATAAGACCCCAAGGATAAGCAGAAAGAACTTGTATATTGACAGGAAGTCAGGTGGTCTTGGATTACCAGATGTATACAATTATTACCTTGCCCTCAACTCACGCTATCCTCTTAGCTGGGGTTATGGCTCAGATTTAAGAAAAACAAGATGGGAAAATATAGAACAAGAAATCATAAACCAATTAAAGGTAAAAATATCTATACAGGGCCTTTGGTATAGCCCCTCCTGTAGAATTATAGACAATCCATTAATCCAGTTTTCCTGTGACATCGCTAAAGTTTTACAGAAGTCTTTGAGCTTTACAGCAAAAACATCCCCAAATGCTCCCATTTGGAACAACTACGGGTTTACTCTGGATGGTAGGCCTATGAGGAATGACAACTGGGAGGCTAAAGGAATTGCTATACTAGATGACTTGAAAACTTTGCACAGCAGAAAACTGAAAACGTTCGATGAGATGAAAACCACATATGGCATAGAGAATAAAGACTTTCTGTTATACATGCAAATAAGGTCTCAGCTGTCTAGGCACTTAGGAGAGGCAGTAACCATACCCAAAATGAACAAAACAGAAATAACTCTAAAGAAAACAATAAGTGAAGGAGAGAAAATTGCTTCCAAGGTGTACAAACTTTTAAATAGATCACTAGATGATTGTTGGAGAGCAACACAACGGAACTGGGAGTTAGATATAGGTAAATCCCTGGATTCTCAGACATGGGAACATATTTGGAAAACACTCCACCCAGTTTCCAAATCAGTTAAAAACAAGATGATTAATTATCATTGTATACATCAACTATACTTTACACCGGTTCGACTCAATAAGATGGACTCATCTAAGTCTGATCTGTGTTGGCATTGTAATCGATTTAAGGGAACCTTTTTCCACATGTTATGGTCCTGTGATTATATAAAAATGTTCTGGGACGGGGTTACTGCTTCTCTTGGTAAAATTATTGGCAAAAGTATGACTTGTGAGCCTGTGATGTGTCTTTTTAACTATACACCTCAAGGAACTTGGTCACAACAAAATAAGCAAATAATAACAACCAGATGTATGACGGCCAAGAGACTGATTGCTAGCCACTGGAAAGAAACAGGAAAACTGAAGCATGATCTATGGCTACATACATTTATGGAGACTGTTTCAATGGAAGGTGCAGCCTCTAACCTGGTTGACGAATACAAGGAAGACCAACACATATGGAAAGACATTTTGGACATTATAAAGACTGTGCCGTTATTCCCCACACTCCAAAGACAGACAGTGCAAGTTATGTAACCAGAAAATAATACCTCCATAAGTACACCCTCTCTTCGCCCCTCTATAGCTATATAATATATACTACCTCTGTGACCTCGTTTGTGTTTTTGTTGTTGTTCTCTGTCTGTTTTTATTTATTTATATATTTTTTCTCTGTCTTTTTTTTATTTTTTATTTGTATTATTTTATTTTTTGTCGGATGTTGCAAATGTCTAAACAAAAAGAAAAAATGTTAATGCATACTGTAAGCTGTCTTTAAAGTTGAACTTAAATAAAAAACTTTAAATGAGAAAAAAAAAAAAAAACTAAGTCTGAAATCAGTGTTTGTAGCCAAAGAAGTGAAAAGCATGCCGTCTCAGATAGACGCTATATGTGATAATTATTAGTTCTTTAAGTGCACCAACTGTACAGGTCTATTCATCTGAAAACAGACAAGAAATGATTTGAAGATAATGTTGAAATTAATAACAAATGAGAGTCGCCTACTCTCTCAGCTTCAAACACCTGGTCAATAGTTAACATGAGAAAAACTTGACAGCGCTGGAAAGTTATAAAATCTGTTGCAGCCCCTGAAATTTGAAAAAATAAATGTGTGGTTGAAGGTGGATAGTTTAGATGCCATTAAAAATCACACTCGAGTTGAAGCACAGAGATGAGATCTGTCAGTTAAGAGGAGAACAAAGCACTGATGAAGCCTTTATGAAAGAGCCATTTCAGAGAGAGGCTAACAGGAAAGTCAACATGGGCTTGAACCCACAGCTTTCCTAGAACCATCAATAAATGATTTTGGTTAAAAAAGAACATTAAAAAAAACATGATCCAATAAACCACTCATGATGAAGTGCTAAACCTTGTCATACAACTTATCATGCAAACCATCCAGATGCTGCTTTGGCCTGAGGTACATATTGAATCAATGACAACCATGGGACTGTGACATATGACCAGAGTGAACAAGTTCTAACTGATAAAGAGACCCTCCACAGATATTGACAGGCTGTAAGAGACTGAATAATTGGCTAAACTAAGAACAACGGAAAACTGTTTCAGGAAGTGATTATATAAAGCCTGGAAAAGGACCAAATTAGACAAGGAAAAGGGGAACATGCAAAAGCTTGTATATGCTTAATTCTATAAAAAGAAGTTACTAAATGAAAAGTTAAGGTAATTTTCTTGTGCAATTTAGGAAGTCAAGTTTGGTTCGAAACAGAAAGTACATTGTTGTTTAATCTCATTCACAAAAATCCAGAGTGCAGTAAGCTAACCGAAACATGGCTTTTCCCAAGTGTTAGAGCAATAAAATGGAATTTTTTAATTTTGATAATGTCTGTCAAATCACTATGAATCAACACGATAATGACTGAGTCTGGGGCACTTTGGTGAAAGCACTTGCACATGCCATCTTGAAAACTGTGTTATGGTGGTGACATTGCCAGAATACAAAACATCAGTGCAAAGCTCCAGCAGTGTTTGATGGAGCTAATGCACCAGATATCTCCACTACTGCTCGCATCAAATTTAAAACTCTGCTGCTCGCTTACAAAACGGCACCTAAACTCTATAATCCAGGTCTATACTTCCTCCTGCCCACTACGCTCTGCCAATGAAAGGCGTCTGATCCAACCTTCACAACAGGGACCTTTAAGAAAAAGCTAAATACCCAGCTCTTACATGAACACCTATTCACTTAATGATATTGTTGACGATGACAAAAACGATATTAAGGATGGTTTTGATGCTGATCAAGAACAGCTTTTGACATTGTTGTTGATTGCGATGTATCAAATAACTTTAATTATAAAAAAAATGCTCTGCTTCTGTGCATTGCCTGTCAGCCCCTGTGTCCGACCGGACTTAAAGCTGTTAGTTTTCACTTACTGATGTTGTTTCTTCCTCTCTCAATCCTTGTTGTATTTACTCTCTGATGTTCTTCGCTGATAAATAAATTGCAGAATTTTAGATGAACTCGTTTGTGTGCAGAGGCAGGTGTTTCTTTTGGGTGATCTCAGATGAATAAGCTTCAATCAAGATTGTTGCCTCTATTCATCATATACACATGGAGGCCATTTTCCTCTGTTGTCATACTCAAGGTTGGGACTTGGGATGCTCAAATTAAGCCACAACCTCTGGTGTTCAAAGACAAAGCCAATGCTTAAGTGCTAAAGTACCTTGAGTCCACTTGAGGGTGGCTCAAAAAGCTCTGGAGGTCCCAAACAGCCATGTTAAAATGTCCATTTCTACAGGATGTATAAACATGTTTTTTGTCTGGCACAAAAAATGGTCTTGCTCTGAAAAGTCTTTATTGGCACACACAGGTGGTTGACTTTTTTTTATAATTCATCTATTTTGATTTTATGAAAGAAAAGATGTATGCATACATCTGTATGATTGGGGTCGTGAATGATATGACAGCATTTTGCCAGGATGCTTAAGGCCCGCCTCATCTCCACCTGTTTACCTGCTTCTAGGTTAACCAAAAGTTATGCCGTGTTCCATTTACCTCGGACGTTGGAACTGGGAATGACGTCACACCCGAGTAAACTGCGTTCCAGTTGCAAGTTGGAAAAGCAACATGGGAGTAATTTTGTTTTGTTAGCTAATACCAGACGATAACAATACACTACGTGATAGTTTCTGACCGAAAATACTATGGAAACACTTCCACAGAGAGAACTTGCACGATACCATCGGTCTGATTGATTTAATTACACAAAAGACGACTAAGCTGCTAACAAACTCAACAGTTACATCTTAAATATCCGTTTCAATGCATATAGCAGCCATATTGGATATTCCCAAACTGGGAATTTCCCACTTACAAGATCAACTGGAATGTACCATTAGTTGAGTTTTCCAACATGGCCACTGTGGCTTCAAAACTAAACTTAAAAAAAAACAATGAGTGACATCACTGAGACTACTGAGACATTCTCGACGTCCTCCTCACTCCGCTCCGCTTAGGGCCCTGACGCACCAAACAGACGGCAGAGAACTAGCGGCGACGAAGGCCGCCTGTGGCGTCGATGGGCGAGGCCATTTGTCTTGGCCAAAAAGTTGCACTAGAACACACCGCAAAGGCTACAGCCAACGGCCAACCACCACGTACGTTCTGCACATATGTGAGAGGAAGTAACTCTCAATGCCAGCAGGTGGCGGTAGTCTGTAATTGTCACTCCAAAAAGGAAAAGGACGAGGAAGAATGTAGATAAATAAACCGTTGTTGTGATACGGGAAGACCATTTTCTCACCGCTGTCGCTCAACACTCGTGATATAGGAACTTCTAATGGAGAATAATGTCTGATAAAAAGGTGAAAATGGCGCTGGCATTGTCAGTACTTGGTCTTTTATTAGTGGAACAAGAACAGAAGAGGCACTTCTGTATTTCTTCACATGCATTGCCTCTCCTGTTTCTCTTAGCTGAATAGCCAATCAGAGAGCTTCCTACCCCCAACCGCGCTCGCGATGGCGATTCAACATGTGGAATCGGCCAAAAAAAAGCCAACTGGGGCTGACGGGTAGCGACGGAGCTGGACACACCACAAAAACTAGGACGACGACTGCTCACCAACAGACTGACGGCTGACGGTCTCCTTGGTGTGTCAGGGCCTTTACAGAGACCAATAGTACAATGTTACAATTCACTGAGCAGACACTTTTATCCAAAGCGACGTACATCAGAGAGTAAGTACAACACTAATCCATTCATACACCACCACCGAAGCAGTGGGACCAATGCAGGGTTAAGTCTCTTGCCCAAGGACACATCGGACATGTTGGTCTTACTATTTAAGTTAAATTATAACCCTGTTTTTTAATATTCATTATCTTTTCATTTGTTGATTAACCGAGAAGTGAAAATATATCAAGTTTGTAAGATTACCTGGAACATATCTGTGAGACATTCTGACAGCATTTGAGCTTCAGAGTGTGATGTCTGAGGAAAATTACTGGGTTTTTTTTTTTGGTTTTTTTAAAGATTTGTTTTTGGGCTTTTTGTGCCTTTATTGTAGAGATAGGATAGTGGATAGAGTCCGTAATCAGGGAAAGAAGTCTTTTAAAGATACCTTTCTGATAGAAAAGGACAGCTGTCATTAAAAGTAACCCATGAACACCAAGATTCCTTCAAGTGTTTGTGTCTGCATGTCCCCCAACGCTGTAAACCTAGGGGAAACACTGAATAAGAAAATATTCTTCTATTGAATGTATTTTTCCTCATTGTGAGAATCCTCTGAAGTCTTCGTGGCGACACATACTTCATAACTCGTGTTGAAAAGCCAACATGCAGATGCAGCATTTTGCATTTGTCATCATGGAAGTCAGTGCGGTTCTTTTGTCTTTAACACCATCAGTGGATGAAGGATCAGATGAGTGTGAAGGTGTGAGTTTGAGGAGGACTGAGAGGAAGATCAGTAATCTTCTGCACACGCTAGGGGAATGTTTGCACAGTGGGAAACCAGGCGTCAGTAAGTGTTAGTCACTATTTCAAAAAAATAAATCTTGACAAAGCAGGTGCAATTTCTATTTTTAGTGATCTAGGGTCAAGAAAAAAACAATTTGTTGATTAGAGTCCAACAAGAGACCTTGTAACACTTAAAATTAGCTGCTCAAAGTATTAGTCAAAACCTGTGTTGAAAACAGTTATGAGATGAACACAAATGTTCAATGTACTAACCCACCCCCAGGCGGATACAGTTTATGCAGATAACAGGCAGCACTACATTAATGTTTCTATGTTTTCCACACAGAGGTTCTGCTTTAAGGTTCCCTTCTCTGAACTCTCGACTGTGAAAAAAAACATATCTAGAGTCTAGTAGCTCTGACCAATAACTTCAAATTCAGGAACTTTTCACTGATGATGTCCTCAGTTAAACTCTATAAATATATTGGACACATTTCAGTCGGTGGCGGTTTGTCTGTCAGTGTGAATGTGAACTATGATCTGTATGTGGTGTTGCTTGTAGACGTGATGCGGAAGTGGGTGAACCTGTGATGCATAGAAAATTTGGTCAACTCATGCAAGATCGTGTGCTGATAAAATATGAATCTTTCATTTCCCGTTGAGACACAATTTGAACTTGAACATGGCACATTTATAGATTTACTACCATCAGCACTGAATTTTAAATATATGTTAAAATTGTGGTTCTTGTAAAGTCTGCTATGGTGACATTCCAGGAAACCCTGGTGTTAACTTGCTGATAAATGATACCATGTAGCCCTGAAATGTGTCACAAGATAACATTTAGAGACTCTAGAAGAGAATAAGGCTGCATTCAAAATGCTTTCTGTAACTCAAAGCTTACATTCTTATGTTTGTTTGCGTCAGTCTACCTCATTAGTTTTCCAACCTCTGGTCCGGGACCCCCATTGGAAAGATCTCAGGAGACTGCTCTGAGGTTGTCAAAATGACATATGACTTAAATCATGATAAGACACCTGAGAGTGTATATAAAGGGTATTTTGGTAAACAAAGTGTGTTTAGGTGGCTGCGGCTCAGTGGTAGAGTTGGTCGTCTCTCCGTTGGAAAGTAGGGGGGTTTGGTCCTCCAGCAAGACGTTGACACACGTTCTTTATGAGTTACATTAACGCCCACTGGACTCTAAAAATGTATTTTCCTTACATGCACTCTGTGAGTAGTTACACACACTTAGATTTTTTCTCATAGTCCACTGCACAGCTCCTATATTGCACCTTTTGTGTTTTTTTTATTTTAATTTTTTATATTTTAGCTTCTTTATTCTTCTTATACTGTATTATTTAAGTTGTTGCTAGTTCTGCTTTATTTTCCTGTTAAAGCACCAATACACCAAGTCAAATTCCTTGTATGTGTAAATGTACTTGACAATAAACCCCGATTCTGATTCTGATTCTGATTCAGATCCTGATTCTGATTCTGATGTGTCCTTGGGCAAGGCACTTAACCCCAAATTGCTCCTGCTGCTTCGTTGGTGACATGTGAATGTGCATGAATGGATTACTTAATACTGATGGACCCTTTTCATAGCACCATCTGAAGTCTCCAGTCGATTATTCTTGCTGGTCATGGTCCAAACAAGAAACCCCCCCCCCCCCTTTTACCTGCTCTTTTGTAACAATATAACAAAGAGTAAGGTCTTGTATCCGCTCTTTCATAATGTTCCTTGAGATAACATTTGGTATGACTTGGTGCTATACAAATAGAGCTAGATTGATTGAAATAGAGACACAGAGATACACACAGGATGGGACAGTAAGAAGTGGACCTCCTGCTGCTGCTCTTATATTTTTCAAAGTAATGATGTGTCAGTAAAAATGACACCATGTATATTGAATTCATAAAATTTAGTCTGGTATTGTCTTGTCTCTGGCAAAACAAGCAAGCATAGGCGGTTCTAGGCAGGGGCCAACAGGGGCCAGTGCCCCTGTAACACTGAGCTTGGTCCCCATTGTGGCCACCCCTCCAAAAGGAAGAGCCCCCCTAATAACACATACACAGTATTTGACTCAACAACCGGACTCACAATCTAGTATTAAACACTGCTACTGAAACAAATACAGTATAAATCATGATATTTTATGTTGGGTGCTATTATTTGGCATAATATTTATTTTTTTAAACAATCATCTTTGTCTGTTTTTCACCTGGGTTTAATGCTCCCCTCTTAATGTTCCCCTCTGACAAAACAACTGGCCCCAGTTTGGCCCCCTCAGTAAAAGTGGTCTAGAACTGCCACTGCAAGCTAGACAGGTCTATATTCAGTCTCTCTCGATCACTGAGTGTTTTGAACATTATGTAGAAGTAAAACACTGCCCTTAGAGTTCTCTTGGTATGTAGTAAATGTTCTGTAAGACAGCGGGCTCCCACATGCTCAACATTCAGTTTCTGATCAAACCGCAGCAGAAAATGTTCTGACCAAAAGCCTGATATCCTTTTAAACAGCCATGGCATAAAACAAATGAGTTATTCAGTAACTATTTCACTGCTTCAGCTGCTAATGGTCACTTTATTTCTTTTTCCTTCAGTGCTTTCAGGGTGACGGTCAGTCCTCCGGCATCACACAGTTGAATTTCCTCCTCCAGTACGTCGTCGTGTTGCGGCTCAGGAGAAGCAGAGTGGACTAAAGCTGCTTCATCCTTGTCTTCTTTCTCCACCTCAATTTCCTCGAAGTCATCTGGATACTCCGCCTCTTCTGAAACATCAAGAGCCTCTGCTAATAGGAGAGGAGGCGTCTCGGTTATTGGAGGTACAACAGACAAAAAGCAGCATTCAGTATTTATCTGTTTCATACAGCTCTCATTTAGTTCTGTTGTTCTATTATTCACCATGCACCACTAGCACTTAATCATTAAGTACTACTTGCACATAGCTCTGTATATGTATATATATATGTATTTCCCATTTACTGCAAGCAGTTGTGTTTACATCTGTTTACTATTGCATTGTTTCTGTTTACATCTGTTATTCTGATAACTTCTCACTTATATCTCTACTATTTTTATCTATTTTGTATTTTAACTTTTGTATTTAAATTGATATTTTATATTATTGGTTTAAAATGTTTCGTCTACCTGCACTGTCGTTAATTTACTGCTCTGTGTGCCTTTGAATTGCCCCCCGGGGACAAATAAAGTTTTTTTGAGTTGAATTGAATATACATGAGCATTGAATTCTTTTGTCTGGATTGTTCCTCATTTACATCTTTAGCTTAGCGTTAAGAAGCTTTACCAAAGGTTTCTCAGAGGACCTTCAACATGTTCACAAAGAAAGAAAACAAACTCATTGCCTGTAAATTCCACCACCTTGAAAGAAACGTTTCACATGAAGTTATAAAAACAAATCTCAGGACATGCATACTTTTAGGGTTTCCACAGATTAACGTGGAATGTTTCTTGTTTTCTAAAACCTATAAATGATAATAGTAAAAAGTCAGTATATGTTTTTATAATTAAGTAAAACCTTAACTAAGTTGTTGGTTTTATCAGGTCACATATTGCAAAAAACCTTCTCCTCTTTGTTTAAGCTGTGCCTGACCGGAAGCTAATTTTTATCACCATGCATATTAACACATATGTCCAGTTAGTGATGAATTCAACTTTGATACACTTAAAGCTGCCGACCAGAGCGACAGACTTTACTACAGCAGAACTGCTATAAAACAAACATGTAAGTGCTGGTGCAGTCCTGTTAGTTTCTGGCTAATTTGTTATTTAATTAAACTCTTCTAGTGTATACAGTATAGGTTTATATTTTGGGTAGTTTTACTCTACCTGAGCATTCACATTTGCGTCTCCTTTTTACTTATGGTGCTCAACATTTCAGAAACTTTTATTGCTGCGCTTTCTTCCGAAAGGTAACTGCTTACTTTTAAAGATTTTACAAATTAAAAGAAACGCACATCACATTGTTAAAGCCTTAAGCAGTAATGCCTTCTTTACCTGTGACCTGTGACAAAACAAAGAGAGTATTTATTTGCTTGGTCTTGTCTCAGTCTCAAACTGGGCGGACCCCGAATTCTATATCAGGACCGGTCAAGACCACCACTGAGAGACTATTTTTTTCCTCCTCATTACTGTGATTAGAAGGAAAATAGAAGGAATCATTTCTATTTATTCATAATTAGATTTATATCCCCCGGTTACAGCCACAACCTTCCCAGTGTTACGGTCTGAGTGACATGCTCCCTGCACACAAAATGATGATTTTTCAGTGATGTTTATGGTCTTGGTCCTGTCTCGGTCTCACCTCGCCTTGGTTTTGGTCTTGACTCTGTCCTGTTCTCTAAATGTCATGGTCCTGTGTCGGCCTTGGACCACTCTGGTATGTCTTGGACTCGGTTAGTGTGGTCTTTACTACACTACTCCACAAACAAATGAATGTTCTGCATCCAGAATAAAGAGGCACCCAAAGTGTCAAAGGTCAAATAATTAAATGCAGAAAATGTGGACCTGTGCACTCTTTGCAACATTTTACATTTTCTGTTGGTTAAGACGGAAACTGATTAGAACTTTTATAAAGGACTGAAGCTAAAAAATAGGTTAATCAACTCCGGGTGAGCATTTTTTAAAGGATACTAAAATGACACTTATGCTTCAACACGATTTTTAAACAAAGGCTATTTTGATTGGATTAATGATCGATGGATTCACTTAATTTTTCATCTTCATAGAAATATATTTATTTTTCTTTAAACACTGTGGTATTAAAAAAATATAAATTAAGAACTGAGTGCCTCTGCCTTCATTTAGAGAATTATTTTTCATTTAACAGCTCCCCCATTACCGAGAGGCTCAGCAGACTCGCTCCTCATTGGCGACCCTGAGTGTTCACTGTGCTCCTCCAGAGAGGACAAACTTCCATCTTCATCAAAGTCTTCAGGGTAAAGGCAATCCGATTGGTTCTGTCCAACACACAAAGCATCAAGAGATTCCTCCTCCTCCACATCACTGCAACTTGCCTCGGCATCGTTTCCTTTGTCTTCCCACCAGGAGGACTCACTGAGAGCTTCTGGCTGTAGTGTATTGACTGTGTCTCTTTGGTTACCTTCTATGTTCATGTCGATGAAGTCCCCTTTGGTTCCAGTAGTATTATCACAGTCACTCTCTGTGTGTGAACTGACTTCTAGGTGCTGTTGCACATAGTCACTGCTGAGTATGCATGCAGCACTCGGTCTGTGTTCAGGGATGAGGCAAAGCATAGTTTTGATCAAAGAGTTGATGTTGTCAGAGTAGACCTCTGCCACAGGATCATACTCTCCTTTAGTGATCTTGTAGAACAGACTGAGCAGGTTTGTAGCTGCAAAGGGAGGTCGGAGGGCACAGATCTCATAAAGCAGACAGCCCAGAGCCCAGATATCAGACTTTGAGCTGTATGGGACATCCTGGCAGAGCTCGGGACTCAGGTAGCTGGGTGTACCGACACATGTAGAGGCCATATCAGCTGTGTGTGTCATCACTCTGGATATTCCAAAGTCCCCCAGCTTCACCAGACCTTGCTTTGTTAACAGTACATTAGAGGTTTTGATATCCCTGTGCAGTATTTTAGACATGTGTATAAAATCAACAGCCTTGGCAACTTGCACAAACCAGCCCATCACCGTTTCCTCTGTGAAAAACGTCTTTGTTTTCCTCCCTTTGACTTTGTCGTCTAATGTCCCGCCATCACAGTAGTTCATCACGATGCAGATGAACCCGTCATTCACAAACACATCGCTGCATTTGACAATGTGAGGGTGCTCCAGCCTCCTGATGATTTCAGCCTCTTGGAGAATGGCCCTCTGAGTTTTTGACGCCCTCGTGTCCTCTACTTTGATCCTTTTCACCGCGTGCAGGCTCGTGCACTCTACGTGCCTCATGAGGAAAACGTCCCCTGCCCCCCCCCTGCCCAAACAAAACACCTGCTCGTACTTCTCCATGTTGTGCCTGGAGCCGCCAAAATATATAATAATATAATAATATAAATATAGCCTAAGTGAAAACCAGTGGTAAACAGGTAAGCAAACCTTCAACACAAGACAGCTTTCCACAAACGACTTTTGTATTCAGTTTCGTTGCCATAGTAACCACCTCGCCGATGACGCCGTGACGCTGGATAGGTCATAGCCTAATGTTTAATTTAATCAATTAACTAGTTGTCAGCTTTTTTCCAGGTAGGCTCATGATAGAAAATATGATGTTTAAAAAATAGATTATTTTGTTTTACCGGAAACAAGTTAGGCTAAACATTAGCTTGTTTTATGGTTTCAATAATTTTATGTTTGTTTGTTTTCTGATGTCAACATGTAGGCCTGACCACCGTTTATAGGCTACAGGACTATGCTGGGCATGATGGAGGACTTGATTAAGGCTATTCTTATTTGTTTGTCAATAAAAAAGGTCTGAAACATCTAGAGCCTCTGTTAATAACCTACTTTAAGAGAATAAGACGAGACTCCTTTATTGAGGTAGGCCTACCTAAAGGGAGAAAAAATACAATAATAGAATAATACAAGGTATTTACACTTCCACTTGTGGAAAGAGTTATTATTATTAAAAACACACACGTACTACACAGTGTGTATCATTATTGATATGAGTCATATATATAAGTCATATATATGGATCTAGGCCTTTAGCTCACATGAAAATGTAAGGTTTTCTTTAAAATAACATATAACTAACATAAATAAATAATATATATTTATATAATATAAATAACTGTATTTATGTGACATACAATTAGGCTACTGTTCTTGGATTTGAAACTGATCATACAAATTCAATTCAATTCAAACAACTTTACTTGGTCCAGAGGGACAATTCAAATGTTTCAAAGAGGAGCATTTTTCTTCATATTACAAAAAGTAAATAATGCCTTCCTATCAGGTAAAAGCTATTTAATACAAGCCTATAGGCTATATAACCTACTTTACCCTTTTTTTATGAACTTGAGCAGGGCTGTATCGTTTGAGATTGGACCTACTACATACCACGAGATGGCGGTGTGGGCACCGTCCTGCTGCAGCCTGCCGTTAACTAGCTAAAGAAGAAGAGATAGCTGCGCCGTCTGGTTCACTCTGTGGGTTCACTGCGCATCTTACCCACAACACAGCAGTGAGCGCGTTTGCACATTGCGTTTCCTATTCCAATATTGCCTGAATTTAAGTGTTCTTAAATCTGAAATGCCACCAAAGGGAAAAGGTGGCAAGGGTGGAAAAGGTTAGTGGTCTATAACTTATCCACTGTTAGTTATATACGAACAACTGTGTGTTTAAAGTCAGCTATGTTTACTTGTTTGTAGCACAAAGCTGTAACACACGACCATGCAATGATTCGGTTGTAGTACTGTATTTCTTCCTCCAGTGTTATTGTATAGTTTTGCATGTCATGGCTTATCTGCTGTCTTGGTTATGAATCCTGTCTGTGTGTAGGAGCTGCTTCGGGAAGTGCAGAAGCTGACAAGAAAGAAAAGGCTCCAAAGGGAGGCACCGCTGTAAAGGTGAATATGTACAGCAGCCTATGTATGGGTATGAACACTTCACTGTAAGAAAACCCTGGTATGTCAAATGGCACGTATCAGGTGATTTATATTGAGACACGAGTTTCCTCCCGTTCACCCACTAAACCACTGTTAGATGAGTTCACTGGAAGGAAGTGACCGCTACATTTGTTACGTTGGAACTAGACTTTCCACTATGGCATCACTGATGATGAGTAATGAAACGTTGTTAATCCATGTCCACCCTGCTGTCATGTTTAAAGTGATCTAATCTGAAGATTTGTTTCCATCTGACCGCTGTAAAAAAAAAAAAAGCATGCATGACATGATAATCATAAAGGTACATACTAACTTGTTAAAACAGCAGACACACATTTTGAGCAGCTTGTTGTATCTCCAGGCTATAAGTGGAAATAAAACACATTATGGCTACATGAACAACAGCTCTGGCTCACGGAAAAGAGAGAAAGATTAGGAGGTTTTGTCTATATCACAAGCTTTACACTAGAAAAAATAATGGGTTTTAAATTTTTTTTAAAAATCCACATTCTGGTAAACAATGTCTTCAATGATTGAGAGGAATTGTTAGTTTTATCCCACAACTGTAAGAGTAAATGTGTTCTGTGATGCATGTTTTTCCCCAGGTTCGACACATCCTCTGTGAAAAACATGGGAAGTGCATGGAGGCTATGGAGAAATTAAAGGCTGGAGTCCGTTTCAGTGAAGTAGCTACACAGTACAGTGAAGACAAAGCTAGACAAGGAGTAAGGCCATGCCTTTCTGTTCATTTGCTCTTTTATTGCACGATACTCCTCCACATTTCACATCTCGTGGTATCACAAAGAAATGGAACATGTGTTAAGTTTCTCTAACTGGATTGTCATTCTGCATGGCATGTGGATTTATGACACGTATACATACTTTAGATTGGAAGCATCTCAGTACATTGTTTGCAAAATATTATTAAAACACCTTGGATGCAGCTGCTGCATCAAAAGTCAAGACAGCCTTGTTTGAAGTAAGCTTTTCAAGACTGAATATATTATATCCTGTGGGGATGAACATAACATACATTATACATGATGTTCAGGCTAACCCTCATATTGAGTCTTCAGAGATGATAAATTCCTCACTTATGTTTACTAATCTTTACTCCCATCCCACACACAAAATGAGGCTGACAACATGTCATATTTGTGTACTGTGTGCATTTTGTCATTGACACCTACACTCCACCAGAACGACACTGATTCATTCTGAGCTAGTGGGAAATGCCAGTGAAGATAAGGCTGTTGCCCAGGTGTACGACATAAATACAGTATCTGTTATGTTGGAATCATTGACATGTAACAGAGCTTTTACCTTGCGTTCTTATCCATCCATTCATTGATCCATTATCTATACTGCTTATCCCGTTTGGGGTCAAAGGGGCATGGAGCTGATCCCAGCTGTCATTGGAAGAGAGGCCATGTACACCCTGGACTAGTGCCAATCAATCACAGTTCTTATCAGTCTATCATTGCGTTCTTATCTGTGACCTAATTAAGCTTGGAAAACAAAACAATTTACTTAAGTATATCAAGTCCCTATTTCTGTTTTCTGTGTCACTCCCAGATTATTATGTCTTTGTGACTGTTTTTTTTCATGACAGGGGGATCTGGGGTGGATGACGCGAGGATCGATGGTTGGACCTTTCCAGGATGCAGCTTTTGCCCTGCCCACTAGTTCCATGGACAAACCTGTATACACAGACCCTCCTGTCAAGACAAAGTTTGGGTACCACATCATTATGGTCGAGGGTAAAAAGTGATGGACATAGCAAGTGGGAAACGGACTATTTCCTGATCTTACTGGTTCACTGCAACATTTGATTTATATTTTACTGGTGTTAAAGAAAGATACAAATCTGTGTCTTTGTTAACTTGCACACATTACTGACAATTCAGCGTGATGCTGTGGAAATCGAATGACAAATAAATAATTTCACACAAGATGTAACAATGTCAGTTTTTGTGTTTGAAAACGCGGTGAGAGATGTGATTTTTTTTTTTATTAAGTTTAAGAAATATAACACTCAATTCTGGTGGCAAACCAAAAAATCGAGGTTTGCGATATGAGTTTATTAGCTGGTACAGTTAGTTTCTGATTATATTAATGCAGATGAGTTAGCTTGCTGCCAGTAGCTAAAGAAAAAAAATAATCAGTGATGTCTTAAAGGATGCACCCATGCTTAGGTTTAACATCAGTATCGGACGGAATCGGCCCTGACAGACATGGGCACATCTGCAAATAAAATGTGGCATGAACCAATCTCAGTAACTGATGTTTATCTGCGTCATATCAATTTAATGCTGGCATCTGGTTATCAGATCTGTTTGCAGGGTCAAACATGACAGAAAATGTTGGTGGTGGGAGTCTTACACCAAAAGAATTTGTAAAAAACAGAACAAACTTGTTGCTAATTGTTGTTTTGAACATAGGTATTGGTCGGAATTTCACAATCTGTAAAAGTTGTCTGTATGACACCAAACACAAATGTTGTTACTGAGAAGTAATGGTTAGTTTGTCAACTATCTTTTGATATCATTCTCAAATGTTTAAGCGATAGGCCTACCTTAAGCCCGTGTCTTATTATCTTTCAAGAGAGAAAATGAGCAAAGCCTTTCAATTGAGAGGGCAATATAAAGGTATTCCTCCTGGCATATTAGAATAATAAAAATCAGACAAATCAATTTTGAAAAGGAACATACTCATTTCACAGAAATGTGGAAATAAATAAATGTAGAAATGAGTAAATGTGGAAATAAATAAATGTAGAAATACATTTAAGACATTTAGTTATTTATGTCCCATTTATTTACCATTTTCATATATTTATTCACGCATTTAATTATTTATTTATTCATTCTCTTATTTATTTATTCCAGTATTTATTTATAAATGTATTTATTTATACTTCTGCCAGATCTCGTCCTCCATATGCTTTGAGGCCAAATGAAAGGCCTATAATAACCTGGTGTTGTTTACCTCCACGGCGCTAGGGGGCAGTATCCCGCAGAGGTTGTGATCTTACAACCCTACACAGGAAAAGACAGTTGACGTTGATACGCCTTGCTGGTGATTGGTGAAGGTAAGATGGCGGCGCCAGAGGAGCCAGAATTATCTCAGGCGCAGACGGAAAAACTCCTCCAATTTCAGGTAGACAGCCGAAATTAAACACCAAAACATGTCATTTAGAAACCTTATACAGTAAACCTCCTGCTTCGATATTGGACATCCTGTGAATAGACGAGGCCGTGTGTGTTAAAAGGGTTTTACTCCGTTAGCGCAGCGCCTAGCCCCTTTACGTTAACTAGAGTCAAAGCTAAAGTTAGCACAGCAAGCTAACACCAGCTAAGCTAGCAGATTTCAGAGGCCATTGGTTTGATTTGCCTTTCTTAAGATGTGTTATTTGTTATTCGCGAGGGTATGTACCATCTAACAGCCCTCGTAATTTAGAATATGACTTTATTGTGACTTAGTTAACGCCAGCTTTCCACTGACGCTACCTACTAAACATTTAGCAGTGTAGTCATGGTCGAGCTGTCACCCTACTTTCATAATGAAATCACTCTTATTGGGTGTGCTAAATGTTGTCATTTTTGGTATAAAAAAAGTTTGGGATATACTGTATCTCTGCGTTACTTGTGGACACTTCTGTAGCTGTCCAATACACTACTCTTTAGACCACTTATTGTGTAGGGTTAGCTTCTTCAAGCTAATCATTAACGTCACCCTGCTATGATAAAACTATCTGTTCTCTGTGTTGTAGTTCTGTTCAGGTCGTGATAGCTGCGTGCTCGATAACGGAGCATGGTTAATTAAACCTAAACATTATCCATGCTAACTTTTTAAATGAAGCATTTTAAACCAGAACTAACATCTGTCATTGAAAAGACAAACTTTACTGCTGTCTGAGTTACCTGACTCATTCAGTTTTTACTTTCGTTTCATGTCTACCAGGACCTTACTGGTTTGGAGTCAATGGACCAGTGTCGTCGAACATTAGAGCAGCACAACTGGAACATAGAGGTAAAGACATTATCTGTGTTTATATTCCTCTCGCCGGATTGCTGTAATCTGTGAATCTTTTTTCTTTTGGTTTATGACTAAAGTATGACGGCCTTAAATGATACTTTTTCAGGCTGCAGTACAAGACAGACTTAATGAGCAAGAAGGAGTGCCCAGTGTGTTTAACCCTCCACCATCCAGACCATTACAGGTCAATACAGCTGACCACAGAGTATATAGTTACATTGTCTCAAGGCCACAACCCAGGGTAGGTTATATGAATGTTTTCACATTACTATGACATGAAATGACATGATGATTTTTTTTATTGTAAAACGTATGCTTGTTTACAAATAGCCACAATATACAAGGTGTCAATTAATCTCAGTTTATGCTTTCATTTCTTTAGGGTTCTTTAAATGCTATTCTTTTACTTTTAAGCTAACCAATAAATGTTCTAATAAATGTCTTATTCTTATCTGCATGTATGGGGACAATGCATAGAAAAGCATTTATATCCTAAAACTTTGTTTTGAAATAGTGTTTAAAAGCTAATATACTGCATGGTTTCTTCTTTTCAGGGATTACTAGGATGGAGTTACTACTTGATAATGCTACCGTTCAGATTTACATATTACACACTTCTGGACATATTCAGGCAAGTCACACACATTGAATAAAACTTGCAACTGATGATAGTTTAACTTGTAGCTGTGGGAAGTGTATTGACCCCCACTGTGGGTTTTTCTTCCAGGTTTGCCCTGCGATTCATCAGGCCAGATCCTCGTGGTCGTGTCACAGACCCTGTTGGAGATGTTGTGTCTTTCATTCATAGTTTCGAGGAGAAGTATGGTCGGTCACACCCAGTATTTTACCAGGGCACATACAGCCAGGTGAGTTAAGTGATGTTAAGAGATGTAGAGCACCAAACATGAACACAGTTCCATTCAGGTTGAGGTAAAATTGCAACATTTTGTTTTTGTCCATCCTAAAAAAAAATGTAGGCCCTGAATGATGCCAAACGGGAGCTCCGTTTCTTATTAGTGTACCTTCATGGGGAGGATCATCAAGACACAGATGAGTTTTGCCGGTAATCTATCTAATACCTTACTGTACATAACCCGATTTTCGTCTTCTGAATTTTTGTTTTTACACAGCATCTGTTGATGGCAAGCAGTTGCACAAGCTTGTTTTGACTCTGTCTAGTTTATGAGTCATCAAGACACATAAGCTCAAGCTCAATAATATTTTTGAATAACACATACTGTTTTATATCCATCTTCACCTGTTAAATATGTTTGTGTTTTTCTCTTTCTAGCTCCACATTATGTACAGAAGAGGTTCTAACCTTCCTCAACACACGAATGCTCTTCTGGGCATGCTCAACCAGCAAGCCTGAGGGCTACAGAGGTATGCAAGTGTATTTTCATTTAACTCACCATTAGTTTAAGCTGTCAATGTGACATGGATTGCTCTGGTTATGGAAAATTACATTTTGCACACACACTGTGCCTGTTCAGGCAGGCCGTCCACCAATGACCCTGAGGAGCCTAAGAGAGCTCAGGAGCTCCCAGGAAAATATGTGGATAGTGACTGAGATTACAGATAGATACATGCAGTAATATGATGCACTATATATGCAGAGAGAGACATAGAGAGGAAGAGATAAGAGCTCAAGGTACCAGTCCCCCATGGTAGTCTAAGCCTATAACAGCATATTTTCTGTGTGTGTATCTGCTGTGTGGTGGACAGATGAAACAAACTCATAATGGAGCATTTGAAAGTGGATAAAGAGCCCCTCTTTATGTTTTACTAAATAGAAGATTAACAAAGATGTTTGTGTTTTGTAAATCATCAGAAAATATCAACAGACAGCAAGTCCAGTCGTGAAGTTGCTCATATGTTTTGATGCTTTGAATGTTGTCATTTCCTCCAGTGTCATGTGGTGAGGTAGGACAACTCAAACCTTGTTTCCAAAAGCTGAAACTATTTACATGAGTGTTTGGATGTGTCACCCATCAAACAAACAAAGGCGTAAAGTAGCAGCAGTATTAAAAGAGTGACTGTGTGATGGTTGTGTTTCAGTATCCCAGGCATTGCGAGAGAACACCTACCCATTCTTGGCCATGATAATGCTCAAGGATCGCAAAATGACAGTGGTGGGTCGCCTCGAGGGTCTCATCCAGCCAGAGGACCTCATCAATCAGCTCAACTTCATCATGGATGCCAACCAAACACATTTGATGTCAGAGCGCCTTGAACGGTAAGGAATCAGTGCTTGGTGTGGCATCCTCTCGTCTTCATTTTTAATGAGATTTGCTTCGAGTTGTTGATCAAACAATATCAGTTTTAGTAATGTAGTCACTGTTTGTCACTGACTGATTTTACACATTTTAACTAACTTAAAAAACATATCACTGATGTTTATCTTGCAAGATGTTCATGTTTTTAAGTGGTTTTACATTAATATTTTATATCAGGTTATTTTATCTTTATAGCTATATGTCACATGGCTCCATATATTGTACATGAGGGTATAATGGACACCAGGGCGAAAAATATCTTCGACTATATAACAATAAACCTGTGATAACATAAGTGTTTCCTATTATGCCCCTTATTTAAAATGATAATACATTCACAGATATAAAAAATTTATAAAGAGCAATTGTTAAATATTTCTAATATCTGTTGTCTTAGTATTGATAACACACAAAACATAAAATAAAGCAGTAAAATAATGTTATTGGTGTTTTCCCCTAAATCTTATAACACAAATTTCTCTGGTTAACCCTAATATCAGTTATAAATCATATTCCCATGCTATAAAAAGTGCGGGCTTACATACTTTTTCAGGTATGGAAGTATTGTAGGCGGCTATGGCTCAGTTGGTAGAATCAGTTGTATCTCATCTGGGTCTGATCCCCATCTTCTGCAGCCAAGGGCAAGACACTTAACCCTAACTCCCGCTGCTTCGATGGGGGGCGTATGCGTGTGTGAATGGCATTAGTCACTGCTGATGGTCACTTTCCATAGCAAAAAACTCAGCGAAAGCTGATGAAGGCCTAGTGCTGAAACGCGTCCATTGTTGTTTTGCTGTTCTTACAGAGAGATTTGTGTGCTGACTTTTTTTTAGTCTTGTTGCGGTCGTGCACCTGAAATTGTTTTTACTGTTGAGTGTGCAGCTTTTTTGCGGTTTTTGCACTTTCCATAGCAACCCTCTGTCAAAGACTGTAAGAGTGCGGTCACACTGGTCATCTGTACCGTGCTGTATCCAAGTACAATTGCCCCCCCGCTGCGCCATTCCCACGCTGGCCGGCACGGCCCACGGTCACATTACATAGGACTATCCGTGCCTAAAAGCACGATTACCTCTTGAACGTAACGTCTTAATACTCAGAGAGAGAAGTGTACCGTGCCTGAGCACGATACGGAGCGGTCACACTGGACTTTAGCGTTGAAGCGTGCTTGGGCACGGTACAGATGGCCAGTGTGACTGCGCCCTAAATCTTTCTTTTTTTTTTTCAATGCAGAACTCTGCTAACAAACAAGAACAGTTTCAGTTTCTATGTTAAGGAAAATGTTGGTTTCAGGGAGGAGAGGAACCAGACCCAAGTGCTAAGGCAGCAACAAGACGAGGCCTATCTCGCCTCCCTCCGTGCAGACCAAGAGAAGGACCGAAAGAAGAGGGAGGAGCAGGAGCAGATCAGGCAGGAGGAGGAGAAGGTCCGACAGAGTGTTCTTGCTGAGGAGCGGAGACGACAAGTGAGACTTTCTTTGAGATTGTTACCTAGAGAAAAGAAATGGAGACCTTTTTATAATGAGTTTTTAGTGAGACTTTCATATCTTAGAAAACATCAAAATCCTTTCTTTTCATACATTACCATTTTTGTTGTGCAACTCCAGACACTCGAAGAGGAAAAGGAGAGAAAATCAGAATGTCTTCCCCCAGAGCCGCCTGCAGATGATCCAGAAAGTGTCAAAATAGTGTTTAAGCTGCCTAACGATACACGAGTAGAGAGACGATTCCTGTTTGGGCAGTCTTTGACGGTGAGTACCACCTTTGTCATCCCCCTATAGAGATGGTTGACTATCTCGTGCAGTGGTTTTCAGTAGGCTTGACAATGATGTTTAGAGAAGCGTATTGCATTCATGTGGGGAATTTATTTTTTTGCCTGGTTTCTTGTTGTAACGAAAAAAAGATCTTGTCATAACAAGAAAAGCATCAGGGTGGTGGTGATGAGGAGGCGCAGGTTTGTTTATGGGAGTGCACATTACACCAGCTCATTACAACATTTTGGTATAGACGCAGCCGCAGTTGAACTCCATGGGAATCCAGTATTGACAGTAAATGCCTAATCGTATGTTGAGGCAAGCTTAAATGCATTTCAGTTGCATGACTTTATATCAGTGAAGCATGTCATATCTATTTACCTGATCCTGGAAGAATAACACTATGTCAAATAGGTCAAATTGTGCTTTCCGTCTGAACAACCTTAACGCCTTCAGATGCCTGCGCAAAGTCGACAAGCTCATGAGAATACCCTCTGTTACTCAAACACACTTGTATTTCCCAAAGCCTTAAACCAAGATGGAAATACAATCAAATCTATAACACTGGTCATCGTTGCCTTTTGATCTTCCTCCCTCCTCTGCCTGCCACAATGCAAACTTCATTAACCCTCTAGTATCTTTTTAGTCTTTGTAATGGGATTTTTTTCTCGTCACAACGAGGTCTTTTTCTCGTCATAACAAGATCTTTATTTCATAATTACAAGAAACCAAGCAAAAAAAAATCTACCACATGAATGCAATACACTTCCATAGATGTTTGATTTCAACATAAACATTTTAATCCACAAGTGTGAATACATGCATTATATTAGTGATTCATCTACAGCAGACATCACAACTATTAAAACAAAGACAATAAAATATGACATGTACAACGTCGGGTAATGAAGAAAGCCACACTCCTTCCTTTAGCCACATCCTACCTGTGTGAGATCTCAATCGACAAGATTGTCGATCAAAGCTGTACATTGAAAATGAACTTAAAGTGGCAGTCTCACAGCTGCACCCCAGACAGACACAGGGTGGCCCGGCAGAAAGACTTTGGGAACCACTGCACTGTATACAGCTATATATTAATATTTATTCCAATTTTTCTAAAACAATATTTCCCCACATAAACACATTGGCCCTCACTTATCAAACATACATAGGACAGTGGTGCACGGTCATTCCCACGCAAAGTTTTGCACTTATCAATTTGAACGTGAGTGGAGGGTACGCTCAAATCCTACGCCAGGTCTCAGTTCATGTACGCCCATTTTCAACTCAGTGTGGACTTGCAGTGCAGCGAATCTGTCTGTGTTGGAGAATAATTAGATCATACTATAACAGTGCTTGTTAAGATGGATAGATAGAGGTTCACAGATTTACTGTTAGATAAGATATCTAAAATGTATTTTATATTACACTCCACCTCAAACGATCTCTGTAGGCTACATCGCTTTATAAATAATGTTGAGCAGCGCGAGCTGTCAGGTGATTTCTTTAGTTGTGTTTTATTTGATTGATTTTTGTTTGTTTAATCGATTTACTTTAAAGATGAAAGATTAGAGAGGCTGCTTTCTGTAAATACATCTTAAACATTCAGCGCACAGGAATATCACTGCAGAAAATACTGAGACATTAAAACAGAAAAACTAAAAACGTTTACTTTAAAAGGACAGAAAATCTTCCAGAGGATAGTAAATACAACTTTTAGCCTATGAAATATTTAGGAATTCAGAACATTAACATTAGATCATAACTAATTGGTATGTCCGGAGATTAAAATAATATGCTGATGTGCCACATGCGTAATTGCGCACAGCAGACGCACATAGGCCAGAGACTACATGTGACATAAAAACGAATAAAGAAATCCGGGGTCTGTAAGACGGAGTCAGGACCTTCTTTTGTGTAAGTGTTCTTACGTTTGGAAAGAAGGCTCATCGGATGAGAAGTGCACATTGCACAGCGTTTGAACAAACACTTTATTCATGTGATGCAGAACGTTTCAGGTTTCTCTTCTCTTTTAAAGTCTCATAAATGGCGAGCTGCCAGTGCAGCCGAAGTTATCCGACACAGATGCAGGTTCACCTGTACCACTTGTGCCTGATATTGAGGCTGAACCGATGAAAGAAGCCACTCGCTCCACGATCTGGGATAATTTCAGGTCCTCCGGTCCGCTCCGGGAGCTGCTTCTTTTAAGACCCGCAACACTAGGCTACATTGTAGCGATCGTTTGGTCTGACCGGGTTTTTCAAACTAAAAGTGTATAAAACAATTATATTATAGCCTAGATTATATACGTTACATATCAAATTAAATGAATTATTAAAAACTTGATCCACACCAACGTTGTTGAGATTTCCATGCAGGTGTATTTCCTCTGAAGCTATTCAGATCTACATTTCAGGCTGCCAGACAACACAATGTTATTCCTCTTGGTATCACTCAGGTCATATCTCAGCTGAGCTGTGAATAAATAGGGGCGTGGTATTTAAATGACGATCGTTTCCAGCCGCCACACTTATCAACACCCAGTCTTGCGTACGCTGTGATCAGCCAGATACGCACGTTTCATAGGTCCCACGTGGACCCTGTCGTACGATGATTTCTACACCAGATTGATGAGTGAGGGCCATTGTATTTATATGTACGTTCATTAAAATGTCAGTCAAACTATTGTACTATTTATTATTTGAGTCTTAAAGTCTTAAGCCCCTCCTACTTTGATCACAAACTGGGTGCAGCCCCCTGACACAGAAGTATAGACAGGATGTGGAGAGCGAGAGATCAGGAAGAGCGATACATTTCTTCATAAACAGTGAAACTTGTTCGCTTGTATGTCATCAACAAAGTTATGTTTACTTTGCATGACCAGCCCAGTGATAGTCATTTCTGATAATAAAAAAGCTCACAGTCTTGGGTTGTCTGTGACTCTTCACCGTGTGCGTTGCAGGTGTAGCTGCTGAAAGTTAACAATCAGTTAAATCAGTCTGCTCTGTTAACTTGTGGTTAATTTGCCCACAGCATTAATGAGCCGATACCCTCTCATTTCAAATCTGCCTTGAGCATCATGCCTGGTGATCAATTATGTTGATCACCAGGCATGAACATCAGTTATGTGACCACTGAAGGTGATATCAGACTGACTTTTATTGTAAATAAGAAATGGAAAATTGCAGTTTTTGTTTGACTCAGAAAGGAAAGTGGCAGCATGATGTTCCTCAGGTCACATGTTTGGCATTGCATTAGTGCATTAGTCACATAGCCTCAACTTGAAGCTTCTACTGCCCCTAATAAAAAAATGTATTTCACCAGCACCTGGAACACATGTGAACCAAATAATGTATTTTACATACCTGTTATGAATCAATTCAATGCATGGACTTCATTTTAAATAGATAAAAACAGTGCAGTGTTGTGAAGCATTGCTTGTCTTCATCAACAGAACACTTCTTGTGTTAATGTGTCAACTCACTTCACTGTTTGATCCACAGGTAATATACGACTTCCTCTTCTCTTTGAAAGAATCTCCAGAGAAGTTTCAGATAGTAACAAACTTCCCTCGCCGAGTCCTGCCCTGCCTTCCGACTGAAGAGCAGCCCAACCCTCCCACACTGAAGGAGGCGGGGCTCAGCCGCTCCGAGGTCCTTTTTGTACAGGACCTTACGGACGATTAAAAGATGACATACCTCCTCTACATGGAAACACGATTTCCTCCAGTGCCCACCCACTCCTCTTTTTTCTTTTCCTCCTTCTGTTAAATGGCCATTATGCACAAAGGATCATTTGAGATAAAATCCTAACCTGGAAAAAAATTAACCACCCTGCATCCAGTCCTTGTTTGGTTGTGTTTACAGGGTTCCCAATAACCTGGAAAGTCTTGAATTTTATCAAATAAATATTTCTTGAAGTCCTCCCTTGAACTCATCTTTGTTATCTTTGTGGACAAAGAAGTGTGCTGTGTTCTGTATCATCTGTAGGAGCTGCCAGTTAATTATTGTCCTTCCTAAACAGCAAGCGTTGCAGCAAAGGATTAATCTTCTGAAATGTAGCCGCACAAGCCAGAACCGTACCCAAAACAAGTTCATGTCTCGTCATCTGCGGATGGCAGGTTGTGTTAATATTAATACAAACAGGATGTGAAGCACAGAGAAGTCTTGATTTCTTTGATGGTCTGTATGCTTTGGCAGTTCTTCTTTCCAAGACTTGACGTTCCATCCATGTGTCTTTAATTCAACATCCTCTTGCCACCAAAGTTAAAACATGCCTCTCCCAGTGACTGAGGAGCACGGAGCAGGTTTAAGTCCCATTTGTTTCTGCTGTGATCAGTACTGACTGGCCTGAAAAGCAAATGTAATCCTCAAGGGAGCAGGTTGGGTGATGTAGACATGCTAGGAATTATGGGAACCCTGTTTTAAATGAGCCATGACATGTACATAAGTTAGATATTTAAAAACCCTTAACCCACCTTACTTTCTTTTTGTTTGACTCCTCTGTGTCATTTGATGACCAAAAGCAGGTTGGTTACTATGTAAAGCAGACTGCCTCATGAAGTTTAAAAATACAATATTTAACAGGGGCCACAGCTTTTACATGTGGCTTTATATAGTATAGTACGAGTCTGCCCATAGTGTGCCTGTGGTTACTCATAGATGCCTGTTTCGCCTGTAACATCTCAATGGGCTCATGTAAAGATGTAATTTTCCAACTATAAATTAAAAACATTTTAAAAACCTTGCTTTATTGAGAATGTATGACATTTGCTTGTGATGTAGAGACATCACATATGCTGCTTGTTTTATTGTGTTATCTTGAGGAAGAGAAAGGCTGGCCTCTTTTTTTGTAGGAAGGCACTTTGTTTCAAGTTTCCAGCTTTACTCAAACACCTTATGAGTGGTTAAACTGCAAGAAAACAATTGTGGTATTGGTATACATCATACATTTATTAGTGAACAACCCTTTCAAATCAGCCACAACAATTAAAAAAAAATATGATTGCACTACTTGGTAAAGCATAACTAGCAACTTTCATTTAAAAAAAGTACAAATCTTAAAAATTCCAAACAGTATACAGATGTATATATAATACACTAACTAGTTATGTTAAATGCTACAAACAATATGATTCCAATGGAATGAAAAATTATAACATTAATAAGAACCGCTTCCTATATATAATATATATTAGTTGTTTTCTCCCCTCGCCCTCCAATACAAACATGGAAAAAATGAGGTAACTGTAAATGTGCAAGTACCAAAGCAAAACATCTGCCTAACACAGAACACATGCCCCTGGCTCTGTTGGCGGGTGGGTAGTCTGGTGTTCAGGCAACGACCTCTAGAGGCCAGGGAGAGTACGAACAGTAAACCACTATCCCACCACAGCAAAAGTCATTGGTAAACAATAAATGGTGTCTACAGAGCAATCAATCACAAATCCTAAATTAATTTGAGCTGCTTATTGGAACACATCTTTGCACCACACAAGCTGTGAGATTATTCAATAACTCAACAGAAAGACTACAAGACTCTATTCTCAGTTGTCATTCAAAATGACCTCATTAACTAGGCCTTAGTGGGAGGTTCTCTTTTCCTTTAATAGGGTAGCTGGATATCGTCAATTATCAATATTTACTCTAAAAATAACAGTGTTAACATTAACATGAATTAAGGTATCTATATGTGAACAATACATTTTAAGATATTGATACACTAAGAGCAAGAGCCTGATAGGCAGGTACAGTACTACACTGAAATAAGTATGACAACACTATTTTTTTTTTTTATCCCTTAAACTATATTGATTTTCACTGACATTGTTCAGGGGTATTAGTATAACATGCTTTAAGAATACATGGGATCCATGACAAACTATTGCATTCACGCCTGTGAGTTTCATACCTAAAAGCAGAACATCTAGCACCTTTTCACTATGGCTTTTGATCAACTACAGTAGTTTCAGAGCATGTCACTTTCAGTCGTTAGGGCAATAACAGTAACACAATGTAGGTAAGAATTCCTGGATTCAAGACCAGTTTTTTTTTCTCCTATAAAATGAAGTTAGCGCAATAAAATCTTGTAGTCATTCAGTTCTATTACAAATGTGTGCAGTACAATGCATGGCAGTTATCAGCTGAGCGTTAAGATCCAAACCCCCAGAACCCAAAGCCAACTAGAGCTAAAAATCCGTTGGGATCTGGTCGACAAGCATGCATATTGTGCACCACTAAATAGGTCTCAACCAGATTCTGAGATATCCTTCACTATAACACAATTGTTTTTCCTTTTTTTTCTTAAAGTCATGCAAAAATCTCTGAAGTAGATCTGGGAGTGGATTAGGTAGGATAGAGTGCATCGCGGCACGTTAAAAAAGGGGATCACAACCGCTATGTTGAACATATGGTTTGAGTAAGAGAACAAAAGTCAAACAGTTTGAATAATACACTTGTAATGAGTTGCAGTGTACATTGCCTCTTTTCAGTGAATATTAATAACATATTTACTGATCTTTTTTCTTGCATGCCTGTCTTTAAATGATGTAATATCTACTTTTTCTGACATAACAGAATATTATAATTGATTACCTTAAATTATTTATAGTCTGAGGAAAATGACCAAACTAAGTTCAGATAAACCCTTTCCATGGTATCCTTTCTATTTGAAATGGACTGTTCTCCTTTATTCTTATATACTGAGAGGCCCTGAGTGTTTTTTTTTTTTTTTTGTTTTTTTTTACTTACAATATATGCCAGCAAATAGATATGTACACATAGGTTAATTCTCAAAGCTGTGGGTTTAACTCATTAAATGGCTTCTTTTTTTTTCTCTGGAAGGTGGCACACACGTCAAAGACTCACATTCACTTAAGAAACATAAGTAAAGAAAAAGGCAAGATCCCTTTACACATAAAAGCAAAGGTAACAACAGCCTGTTAGTGCTTACCGGGGCAGTTCAGAGACAAGAGTGACTCCATAGCAAAAGTTCATTTGATGCCCTCTTTCCTCCCACCCCAAATGTTTCCTGTTTTGTTTTTTGTGTGTGAACACAAGCAGGGAACTAGAAGTCTGACAGTGTTTCTACACTTCTGAACACTCCCGCTCTGTCATTTGAACCCCGTCTTGATCACTGTGGGACACCGACAGCTGGCTTAAAGTGGAGCGTCACCAGTGACTTCTACAAAGGTTTTCAACATTCTTCTGTCTTCAAACGTTTATCTAAAAGCATTCACACTGAAGCTATACATACAGTTGCTCTTTTACAACACCGTCACCATGGCCTAAGACAATGACCCAGCCAAGTTACCAGGATATAACACATACCATACACAAACATAGTTAGTGCTCCAACTGTTTCCTTCAATGCATTTTTTTTCTAGAAGATAAAACCAATAAATAAACCTTTTTTTTCCCTAAAAATGGCATACTTTTAAAACAAGTGGAAATGACAAAGTGTATTCAGGATTAGTAATAGGTTTGTGCTTGTCAAGGTCATAAGAAGGCAGATCTGAAGTCTTGAACAGTATAGGCTATATCTGAATATTGGATTTGGCTCACAAAGAAAGAAATAAAAGCCCCCGTCTTCCTAAAAGGGGAAGAAAGTTCATTTGAAACTTGCAACTCACTGTTCATATTGCTTTCTGCACAGGCCTCCAGAGCTCTACGGCGTCAGCATAGCCTTCAGACAAGGACTCCCATCTTTAAACGCAGTCAGGGTGGAACCACATGCAAGTCTTCCCTCGTGGCGCTTTTCTGAATAAGCAAGCAGTTCTTTTAGTATGCTTCTTTGTCTCTTCTTTTTTTCTTAGAATTTGATCAATTTGGTGGTAATGCTTGATTAAAATATTGCTAGTCTGAATCAACAGTTCATGCAAATCCTAGCATGCTGCCCTGTATCCAGTGGTTACACAATGCATTGGCTCTGTGAACAGGACACACATACACACAATATGCACACACGCATACACACTTGCCAGAGGAACAATGCTGACATGGAGGGTGGGTGTAGCACTTGTGCAGTTATGACCTTGAAAAAAAAAAATGCAGTCCAATAATCCACGACTGCTTTTTGTACAGATCTGCTTTCCAGAGAGGATAATCTGGGGTTGAAGACACCCCATAGTTGCATGTCCCATCACTTGCAGTCCGTAACCTCAGGCTTAACAGAGTCTGCATTTAACCACAGCAAGTCACACTTTCACAATAGCATTGGCAAATCTAAAACAAAAGAAGGGGTAAAACTGTTGAAATGATCAATACATTATTGCAGAACATACATTATTAACAAGTCACTTTGCCCAACACCTAAACAAACATGCATCTATGATGGTCAGGCGTCGCCTCCAAACACAGATACCCATGTTGAAGTATTCCTATTATTTTCTGCTAATTGCACAATTGTCCAGCCTATCATCCTCCAGGCTCCCAAACTCACCGTTTCCCATGCAGGACTCCTGCTAGTCATGAACACCACAACCAAATCCACCAAATAAAAATGAAACCCTGTAAACAAAAGCAGCAAAAGATGCATCGTAGGGTAAATCTTTGGAATCTGCAACGAGGGGGGCAGAGTAAGACTGGCTGACGATCCCAGACCTCTGGCTTTAGGCTGCAATAGGCAGTGGGTTTCATGAGACTCGGACGATGAAGCACAGCAGAGGTACAACGGGCTCCAGAAAACAATCCTGGATTGCTTATTATTGAGGAAGGGGGCAGGAGGAGTAGGGTGGTAAGCTATATTTTCTGGAGGACGCAGGTTAGGTGGCAGATGTCCCCAGTTTCAGGGGAAAGACTCAGGAGTGTGCAGCGTTCATGTTCAGCACTCAGAGACAGGTTCTCACTCCGCCTCTCGGTGAACGTCCGAGGCATCGGCTCGGCAGATTGGACAAGTGCGATTGGTCTGGAAGTCAATCACAAAGAAAAAAAAAAGACATTAATCATTGTGTATGGAGATATTCACATGAAAGAAAACATCTGTATTGAGCTGAACTTACCTTTAACCATTTATCCACACACTTTGCGTGGAACTCGTGGTTACACGGTAATACCCGAAGTAGCTGCCGACACTCAAAATCACTAAAGCACACAACACACCTGAGAAGAGCAGAGGGAAGAGTTACCAGATGTTTTATACAGAGTATGAGTGTTTGCTTTCTTTAAAAAGGTGAGGAAAAACCCTTACAGCGTTTGTTCAGACAGATGATTCTCTGAGTTGAATCTGTAGGACGGAAGTTGCTCTATATCTGCCTTAGTGAGCCCGCGGGGTTTGGCCTCACCCAGCCGCTCTGCCAGATTCAGTAATGCCTACAAAGAAAAGAGAGGCAACACTGAGGATGCTCCACATCTTTTAGGACATAATACAATTAAACTGTGGTGTGATCCATAAAGCTCCAAAACAAGTATATTTAAGTCTCACCCATAACCCAAGATATCATACACTGACAACATGGAAGAGGTAGTTGTTGTACATCTGAATTTCTCCAAATCTTTACATTAAATCTACAAGGATTTATACACGAGCATTGTAGAACTTCTTATACTTTTAACTAATCTAAATACTCCAGTTAAAATACCATGGAGTCATGAAACAACTATGAACAAACTAACCTATTTTAGCAAAGAGATCGTCAGATCTCTGTTATAGACCTAATATTAAATTAATAAAAAATAAAAAAAATAAAAAGGGATTTGCCTCTTTTTTTCTCGCCCAAACTACAAGGTTCACACTTACCTCATAGTTCTCCATCTCCACATCATCCACATCCAGGTCTAGACTGATGGCAGGGCCCACTGCTGTTGGCGGCACAGGAAGCATTGACCTGAACGAACACAAAAGAAGTAGAACTTGTAAAGCTCTGTGAGGAAACCACATGATTTCTGTCCTCCTTCTTCACAGCATAACTTTGAAAAGCAGAAATGCAAAAGACAAATTGAATGTAATTAATAACTTAACAGTCAGCTGCAAAAGTGCATTAAGACTGCTGTACATAATAAACTGGTACTCACAGGAAGTACGGGAGGAAGCCGGGATAGTAAGATGGAGGAGGAGGAGGAGGGGGGAGGGGCTGTTGCAACCGATATCTCTGACCACTCACTCTCCGGGGCAGCATCTGGGGATATGGCTGTGGAGAAACAAAAGACAAATTCATGGAATTGTGTCAAACTAAATTCTGTTATTATATTTCCCTCTTTTGTCTTCTTCATAATGACTAAAAGTTAAAGCAAAGTCAGACTGTATTAAATGGACATGTTGATCAAGAAAAGAGCGAGTCAAAGACCCTTACTATCAGCAAATTAAAAGAAAAGGTTGCAGTAGTTACTGACTTCTAGGTGAATCCCTTATTGAGTCAAGGTTGCCGTGAAAGAGTGATCAAGCTTTTGCTGTGATTTTACATACTTTTATATTTTAGCATTTGAGTCCCCTGGTCCTGAATAGACCATTTCTTTCAGGGTCCTTTGTTGCTTTCTTTATATATTCTTTCTTTATATATGTATATATGTATACATATATATATTTCTCTCTTGTGGACGTTGTGATCTCAAGTTTTTTTATTGCATTGTACAGCACTTTGGTCAGCTGTAGCTGTTTTTAAATGTGCTTTATAAATAAATATGACTTGACTATGACTTGACTTTGTTTGAAACACTATGTAAGTGTGGTTTGTGCCACCTATGTAGTTTTCTCGTTGAATATTTTTAGAGAAGTAAGTTCGGTTTGTTTTTGGATTTCTTTTTCATGAGATTAGAGACTAGTTGGGTCCGCTTTTGTTTTGTTGAGTTTATTTATTTGGCACAACCACTTTGTCCAATCCTCACCCCCACCTTGTTCATTAAATTAATCTTTTTGTAGTTATAAAATGAACATTTTCTTATTGATTGCAACGATTCTTTGGCTTCGACAGTTTCTTTGGTTGTCTGTTACTTCTCAGCTGGTACCAAGGATGTAAAAGTCAGATTTCTCTTTTAAAGTCTAAGACAAATGAATTTACACATGTTAACTTTAATATCCCCTTTGGCATTTTTAAGCCACTAAATGTAAGAATCATATGCCCTCAATCAATCTGAACAGGTGTGATGCAGGTTGTTGTTCTCACCACTCCAAAGGGAAGCTCTTGGTGCAGAGGTTCTTGAGGAAGATACTGTAAGGGCAGAGACGGAGGCAGCGCTGGTGGGTGATGGGATGGAGGGTAGGAGAAGGTCCCTAATGGGTGCTGGTCCCCTCTTAGGTCAACTTCATTCTCTACCCTCTGTAGAGGCTGAGAAGAGAGATGTACATAGAGGGTCTCTGTTAGCTTCAACAGGTGCATGAAAACGATACGGTCATTGATTGACACAAGTCAGCTGTGATCTACTCACCATGCGTGGATGCTGAGGCTGTAAAGGGACAAACTGGCTCAGAGGAGTAAGGTGCGGCGGCTGGTGGGGGGGTACAGATGGGGTTGGGTGCAATACAAAATGTTCGCTGGAGATTAGGGGTGGAAAGGCTTGATAAGACACTGGCATATGCTGCATGGTACATGCCTGTATGAGCTGTAAAGAGAAGAAAAAAAGACAGGAAAAAAATATATTTAAACAGATTCTTTATTCCAAATAAAAGTTTCTGGATCTAAACACTTTGATTAACCTTTGCCTAACCAAAGCAAATTTGCTCCTCATAGTTGCGTTACAATGAAAGCATGTTGTAAGCATGTAGTGAACAGAAGCAATACATTAACATAAGATAACAGTACTGCCACAACACCACACTTATTATTATTATTATGAAGTCTGATTGTTTCCAAAAAATAATCTAAATGAAGGACACAGTTATAGTTATGTTGCTTACTGTTTGTGTTAACAGAAGAGACTAAAGCACAAACCCTGCCCATTAACAGCAGCGGCTCATTTGTAAGTCATGAAAAGTGACAGATTGCATGGCTGCTATGGTGTGCTACATGGATGCCACTATGACATTTGGGCTCTTCCTTTTCAAACTCACAGGAGGAGGAAGGCAGCAGAGCAGAGAGAGCTGTCCGCTGAACATTACCGAGCATGCTGGGAGCTGCTGAGTGTTGCACCCTGGAAGGGGCTGCCCGGTGTGGATGGGAAATCCATGGGTCGTCACCGTGGTAACAGTGTATGATATCGGAACTGATCCTTGGTGCATCTTTTGGGAAAAGAAGAGATAACTGAATCTGTTTTTTTTAAATGTTACATTTCAGTACTCATCTGGCAGTTCCTGATCCGTTACCTGGTCGTGTAGATCCACCATGATGGCGCTCTGCTGGGGCAGGTGAGCAGCAGGGTGAAGCATGCGTGGTGCTGTGCTGGTGTGGCTGTATTGTCTGGACTCATCTAAAGGAACCGGTTGGTGGTGTTGGGAGAAAAGCAGACGATGGAAGTTCTCATCCTGGACCAGGGAATTGTGCAGAACAGGTCTGTCTCGTCTCCCCCACTGGCGTCTTACTGGTGGGCTGTAAGATAAAAAAAAACTGTCAGTAAAAAATTAAATATTTCCACACTTTTAGAGATACCTCTAATAATCAGTATTTGCATTATAGGCATTAATCTTATAACGAGCTCAGACCTGCATTAGTCTAGGTAGGTGTGCATCTAACTTTCATTGGAGTTCTATTAAATATGTTTAAATGTCATTTATTTGAATATGTTACCAGACAGGAAATATGTTTTGTTTCATCATTTAAGACTGCTAACATACAAATCAGAATACCTGTTTAGTGTTTTGCGGTGTGTTTGTCTACACCAATCAAAATTAACTAAATTAAATTCTAGATTTTAATCAATGTTGGGTCATGGCCTGGTTTGTTCAGTAATTATATGAACTCATATAGGATAAATTCTTGTTTGAAATTTAATTTATTTCTGAAGTTAGTCGTTGGGACACATGTGGACCAAAGTTAGACATACAGAGAAATCCTGATCCTGACGAATCTTCCTGTGTCATCAGCAGAGGTGAGCAAGCTCTGACAAACTGGAGGATAAAACAAAGGCCATGTCCCAGCACTTGCTCCCATTGCCTGAAAATACCTCTCTGTCCCTGGCATCTGCTTTTCCTAAGTATGTGCTGCGTGCACTATCTCTCTCCCTCCTTCCCTCCCTCCCTCCCTCCCTCTATCGCTCCACAGGGCTGGGGGAGTACAATGCTTTAAAATATTATTTTATTAATATTCTTGTGAGATTCATTTCATACAGTGGGACACTTAATTGATAAAACTTCAGCTTTGAGCAAGTGGTTGAAAAGTTTGTCCTGCCTTGAAATGATCACTCTGCAGGAAAAAGTTCTGCATCTTGATTATTAACGGGTGTAAACGAGATAAACACTGTCCACAGGTGCAAACAATAGCCTACTAAAATAGTCACCAACTGCAGTTATTTATTGGGTAATTCCTTCAGGAGTCAGGGGGAATGTACATGAAGAGGGTGATGCAGTAAACTTCTCAGTGGCTCTAATTTGATTTATTAGTTAGTGACATTAAACAACTAGGGATATAGTGAGCGTTAATAAAGGCTGTTTTAAATCTTTTTAGAAAGAGAACTTGATGCAGAAAATTAAATTATCGTTAATGTGATAATTGTTCTGATTAACTTTACACTTACAAGAAGACACTTAAATTATTACAGCCATAAATGATGGTATCAAATACATAATATACAGGAAAAGAAGGGTTTGACTGAGTGAGAAAAGGAGATGGTGCAATATTCAACAATTTTTTATAGACAGTAAATTAACAGTCAGTGTTTCATTATGACAATACAAAAACATTTTGTTTTTACTGTCACTTATAGTTCTTTCAAGGAAAAACAAAAAACTGAATTGGCCAAAATGTGTGTGAGCAGGTCAGAACCTGAACAATGTGTTGTGCTTATTAATTGTACTATTCATCTCAATAACAAGTTGGTTTAAAAAAAAAAATTACATTTAAGAAAGAGAAAGGGAGTATATCCCCACTTTTTTGCCTGTAGGAAAGGTATTGTGAAGCACACACCAAACTCACACCTGGTTGATGTTTGAAACTTCCCTAATTAAACCTTATAGTTCCATTAAGATATAAATCACTAAAGTGCAATATTCAAACTGCCAAAAAAAACAAGATAAATCAGAGTTGGTACCTTCTCCTGGGATGCACTGGGGCGTTGCAGGGCTCTCCAAGGAACCTCCTCGGGTTTAAGGGGGCTGTTGGTGGCAGCCTATTTACTGCTATTTCCCATGGTCGCATTGGTGACGTCGTGCAGACGAGTCACACTCTGGGAAAGGAAATGGTACAGTGGAGGCACTTGTATGTAGCCTCTGATTGTCCTAACCCTGTGAAATCACATGGATTGACACAGTCACTCACAAACCTGCTTCATGTGCTACAAATGAACTATATCCTTTGTGTATTACTGAGCACTCATTATAGTCATCACTGAGAGTGACGTGGAAAGAAATAATATTGTATGGCAGTTTGACTCAGGCTTTTTGTCAGAAAAACACCAGATAAAGTTGATTTTAACACTTTCTAATAAAAAAGCAAATGTGTATGACTTACAGATGAAATGTAGTGCACATTACTGACAACCTGTGCTCCATTCACGGCAAAATATTTTTAAGCCTGGATTTATGTTTACAAAACATACTGCATGTTGACTACTACCAAATGATTGATCAATTTCTAAGACATTTTAAATTAAAGGCTCGTCTACTTTTAAACTGTCACAATGTTGATCGGTTATGTTTTCAATTTCAATGTTATTTATGAGTGTTTAATTAATAGTGTAATTACTGCTGTAGCCAACATGCGGAGACACAATAAATAGGGGTCGCTGTAGCATGCCTGAACAAAACATGGAAAGCCATGTGCTCAAAAGACAAAGCAACAACAAAAGATTTGGTAGGCAAGTGGGACTGCTCGCTTTTATACAATTTCAGAGGCCACTACACCGCCACATCGTGTTTAACATAATACAATGCACACACCTCTACGCAAATTACAAAACATTTGAGGTGTGTTGAACATTGTTTCTTTATTTCAGGGCCAAACGGAGTCCCTTGAGCAGCTAGGCTAACGCTTTGTCCAGGTGAAGAAGGGTAGCTGCTTATAAGAGGCTATCCAGCCAGCATGCTAATGCACGGTTATAATATGTGCTCAGTTCTCCCTGCACACAGAGTCTACCCGTGTGATGTGTCATCTAAACCACAGAGACCAGCTTTATGTGGACAGGCTACACTGAGCCAGCACACACCACATCTTACTTTGTTTAGCTAGTTTGCTTGATCGGCGAGAAGGAGAGAGTGCAGGTGTTTCAGCCTCCAAAATGTCGCGTCCCATCAAGTTATCCTCTCAGGTAACCTCTTCTAACCGACCACCATCAGCAGGTGGAGGTTAAAACATCCAGACTGTCGTTTCCTCCGACTGCTTTTTGACAATGTCGGACAGAGCTGCTATTTGCTTGCTAAAGCTAGCCAGCTAACACACGCTTCCAACTCCTGCATAAGATATCCGTTATCCAGAAACCACAAAACGACCTGTCGGTTAACGGCAGCGTTTACCTGAGCAGGAGATGCCGTGAGACGTGAAAAAACAAAACGTTAACAACCTCAACAGAAACATTGCTTGGCGCGTGGATATTCCTTGAAATGCATTGTTAGGACGAAGCCCCGCCCCCTCTTCTGAATCACCAATCAGCGTGCAGCAAACACAGACATCAGACGTCCAGACAGTGTTTGCTACAATGTATCAAAACAAGCAGTTCCTGTTGTTGTTGTTCCTGTTCGTGGATTAAAAGTACTTACAAAGCTCTGTGAGGTTATAAACTATGAAAACATAATCCAACTAAACTGATAGTAAAGCGGCATCTCGTCCTTTTTCAATTCTAACATTAACTTTGGTTTTAAAAACCTATAATACACTAAATTAATCTGAATTTTCTGCTATAGACGTCGCATTGTGTCAAAGTTATTAAGCAAATACTAAAGCTTTGTTTTCCAATATGATATGAAGATACTTACACTTAACTTGAGTATACCTGTTTTGTGCTTCAACTTACTGAGAACATTTGAATTAGTTTATATAGAATATTTTTGTTGTATTTATTTTACGGAGGCCCTCAAGACACAAAAAAGTTTGTTGTTTTTAAGAAAAACTATATAAATAAAACATCCCACAAGATATTAACTTTCGCATGCAAGCTTATGAAAATAAACTGTTTGTCCTACCTCAATAAAAAGATTAATGCACATCATTGATACACAAGTTAAACTGATTCTGTAATATACAGCAACACCGACAAATTGATAAATAAGTTATTTAACTCTGCATGCTGCTGTGCTAGAAAGCATTTTTTCTGTTTATTCTAATCTTTTAAAAACAGAGTAATACAGGGTTTGTGGTTGTAACGCGGTATTTTTATAGTTTGAACTTAGTGAATCATTTTAAATGTATTTAACCACTGACAGTCACTAAACTAAAAATGAAGCACAAATATTTGAACTCCAAATGCAGAGCCTTGTCTTGTATTTAACGGTTCGAGTAGTCTATTTACTCTTTTTGGGGGTTACAATCCTGTTTAAAGCCTATCTGTGGTGGAAAACTGCACTTCAAATAAACAAAATAAAGGCTACAGTGCCCTGCTGTAAGTAGACTCAGCCGGTTATGTAATGTTGCATTTGCCTGTTAAAGTGAGGAACGGCCATTATCAGTTATAACACGGACATTCAGCTGTACTGCTTTGTAGCCTATTAGAGCGAATTCAGCAGCACTTTTTGTGTGGTTTGATCAGGAGGACTATCAAGCTTCATTTGGGCCTGGGAAGCTACCTATCAGGCCCGATTTGTCCAGTGAGAGTTAATAAATCGTCTGTCTGTTTTGAATGCTTCACTGCAAAGCTTTCGGGCATACCTAGTCTTTTGTGCACTTGTTGAAAAGCAGAGCAATGACAGCAGCAGTGCTTTGCAACATACTAAATGTAAACATTACAACATCGCTCTCGGTAGCAGCAAAACAAGGAGGGGCTGGAGATTGAGCTGGATGACAACCCTAATAACCCGTCTAACCATCCTCCCGTAAACACGCAGCAAAAATGACCAAAATTCAACCGAGACAAAGGAATAGCAAGAGGAGGAGTGTAGTTACCTGATTGTTAATATGCAAACATCAGATCACTGATAGTTTCCTTGTAATGTTCACATCTCGTTAGGCTAAGTGCGGCATCTTATGGTCAGCTGTTCCCGTGTGGAACATTCCGTGGATTTCACCACTGCTGAGAAAAAGGTGCTAAACATTACACTCTCGTATTATCACCGCATCCTGGCTGTCAATTGCGCGGATTTACTGGTTCAAAGACCCCGAGGTTATTTCCATAATCGCCAGTATTTGGTTTTAGAAAAGGTAATCCAGCCCACTGTTGCTTTGGGTTTCTGCAGTTCTCCGTTACACCCCCATTTCTGCGTATTTGCAGAGCGTAGAGCACACGCCGTGCTGCCATTTTTACCGTAATGGGCTGAAAAGATCTGAGTCTGACTCGAAAGTTCAGGGTCGTCTACAAAATGTCAGGCACTTCAGTTTCAGAAAGAGAAGAGAGGCCATATTAGCAGTTTTAATATTTGAATCTTTGATAAACCAATTATAGAATAGTTTAAATAAATGTTAGAATAAAGGGTCATCTACACTTCTACTGAAGGAACAGTATAACTGCATCATGTACTGTACTTCACAGAATAGCCTTATGCACAGATTGAAACTCACTTTTATATGAGGCTTATTATTATGTGATAGTTAGGTATGAGGTGGAGCCAACTTTTCCCTTTTAAATGGAAAATATACTTTTGAAATGGCTAATTTTCTGTATGCAGATTTTTAACCTGAAGTTTGTATTTATTAAATCAACGTAAATAAAGAAGTATTACAATTGTTATTCACAAGAAACATTCTGTAAAGATATGAAATAAAATAAACTCAGATGAATTGTATTAAAAGTTAACATGGAGAAACTCACTTTATGACCGCGTTCCCCTGAAAATCTAAATAATGGAACATTAATGCTACTTTGTAGTTTTATATACGATGTTTTATGATTATTTCTCTCCTTTTCACTGTGGGAAGAATCTATTTAATGATAATTCAGGTATGGGTTAACCAGTTTAATTTGACCCATGTTAGATCATAAAGTTGAACAGGCTCTATGAGCAGTGATTATCTGTTCCACACTCCAGACTTAAGACCATGGGAGACTGCATGTTAGGGTTTTTGTTTATACTCTTTGAAACCCTTTAGGTTTAAGATCTGTGGTCAATGTGTACTTTTCTTTAAAGAAACTTAAGGGGACGTCGGTTCAAATCCAACCTGTGGCTCCTTTCCCGCATGTCATTCACCACTCGCTCTATCCCCAGTGTCTAACATAAAGGCATAAAAAGGCCCCCCCTCCCAAAAAAAAAAAAAAAAAAAAAAAAAAAACACTTATGACCAATTTGTTTAGACATGCTTTTGCTTAATTTGTTGTTTATATTGTTGATGTTTTAGTATTCATAATTTTTTTTAAAGCACTTTGTGACTTTCTGTTCTTGAAAGGTGCTCATAAAGTTATTATAAAAACAGTGTACCAGTTATTCATTTCATTGTAGTATGAAGATACTTATATATGAAATACATGTCTATTAAACACAATACACAATACATTTTATTGATACGTGTCGATGATCATCATATAAATACTGTATGTTTTGTAATTTATTAGCAAGGGAACATCATTACTTGTTAGAGGTAGGGGGGAAAATCGATACAGCATAGTATCGTGATTTATGTGTGCCAATATTATATCATGTCATGGCGGCCAAGTATCGATATTTTTAGTATATTTAAATTTTTAACTGCTGAAGTGGGGTTGCACGATTCATTTTGAACATGTTGCATTGTTAAGAATTCATGTTAAAGTTGGATTAGACTGAAATACTAACAGTTCAAAGTTCTGTCGTAGAATGAGCTAACAGAAATATTTATCCATGCCTGTATAGATGATGCACTTATATGTAAATCTTACAAACCATATCTCAAACCATATATCAAAACTATCAAATAAAAAGTATTAAAAAAAAGATATACTAATAGTTCAGATTGTGAGGTGCATGCAGCCTCTTACAGGGTTTTACTTTGGTCACAGTGTTGGTCAGTCTGTGGGCTTGACTCACAGTGTTTAGAAATAAAAAGACTGAAGTGAGATGAAGAGACTGAGATTTTTTTTTCTTATTTGACTAAACAGTTCTTGATTTAGTTTAGTGTATGTGACATAATATGCAGTTAAAAAGCTTTATCGCAATATATTGTATCGCAATTCTTTACATATTGCAAAATGTTTAAAGTTGCAATAGATTCAGATTCAGATTATTTATTGTCCCACAAGGGGAAATTTGCGTTGCAACAGGAGCACACAGAAGGCAAGAAACACAAGGACAACATCACCATAAAACATAAACCAAAACGAATTTAAAAAAAAAATCAGACAACACAGCAAAATATAAAACAGAATAAAAACAACGCAATATAATCAGTCAAGAGCCCGTACCAGAATGGAAATTCAAATTATTAAAGTGCAAAGTGGAGGTGTGCAAATGTGCAATTCAAGTGCAAAAAGAGCAACAAATAGCTAATTGTTGTTTAACATATTAATTACACTTGGTAAAAATTAGATCTGGAGTCTTTTTGTCTTCCTCACAGGAGCTCTAAAACGACGATCTGAGGGTCAAAGGTCAAACTCACTGTAAAGTGGGTGATCTGGGATCACAAGTATGGCACTAGCTTTCCTCAGGACCTGCTGATTATACCTGACACCTCCCTGAGATTCTGCTGCTTGTTTTTACAAGTCTCCCAAGTCTATTCTTGTTTGACAAGTTCAGGCTTCCATACCATGCAGCGATGCAAAAATTTAAAACAGATTCAATAAAACTTTTATAAAACAGAGTCATCATCTCCGTAGAAACATTAAGAGTTAATTTTCCTTAAAAAGAACAGTCTTTGCTGAACCTTCTTGGAGGTAGTGTCGACATGATATTTGGCTTGCAGAGACTTTCTAAAATCAATGATCATGTCTTTAGTTTTTGTCACGTTTAAGTTTGAGAAAAGATTCATCACACCAAGTTACAAAGTCATCCACAACTGGCCCATGACCCTGCTCTCCCCCCTCAAGAAGGATGACAACAACAGTGTCATCAGCAAATTGAAGAAGGTGTCTATTACTGTGATTGCTGCGACACTCATTAGTGTACATAATGTACAGAAGGGGTGACAGACAACAACCCTGAGGAGACCCAGTGGAAGAAGAGAGCTGGTTAGAAAAAACACCATTTACTTTAAAACACTGCCACCTATTGGCCAGGACATCTACAATCCATCCAATCAAGCTAGGCTCAAGTTTAAACTGATGAATTAGCCTTTCAGCAAACAAAATCGGCTGAATGGTGTTAAATGGTGAAGAAAAGTCAAAGAACAGGAGTCAGCATGTGTCTTAGGGCCCTCAAGATGCTTATACAAATAGTGTAACAATGTGGTGACAGCATCCCCCACACCTCTACCAGCTCTGTACGCAAATTGAAGAGGATCTAGGTGTTCTTCAACCTGCATTAAAATGTGAGTCTTGAGTATCTTTTCTAATGTCTTCATCACTAGAAAAGTCATTTCAAGGCCTGAAATCATTCAGCGTTTTCGGGGTGCTAATTTTAGCTACAGGAACAATAATGGACTATTTCCAAAGTTTAGGCACTTTCTGCAGGTTAACAGATTGTGTGAAGATATAGTGAAAGATGCCGCACAGCTGATCTGCACATTTTTTTAAAAGATGTTGTCAGGTCCAGGGCTTTTTGCCTTAGTGTGCCTAAAAAGATTTACCACTTCCTTCACAATAGAGTCTCAGGTGTAATAATATTGTACCACGGGAACTCTGGTGATGCCCACCCCTTTTACTTATCAGGACTTATTTTATCATCTTGTCTACATGTGGAAAGACGTCACCCTGATATAAACCCTGGAAACATTGAGTCATTCGGCTGAGATTCTTTTTTTTTTTTTAACTTCTGTTTCTGTTGAATTGCTCTGGCAGCAGTGTTTTACAACAGTCCCGCCCATTTATACATTTTTATAGCTCAGGAGTGGCAATGTTGTGTTCAGTACCGTAAGTCATAAACCAAAGTCTAGTTGGATAAGATTTTAGGAAAAGATCTCTGGCATGTCTGTCATCAAGTTGGGCTGATTTTGTTTATGAGACTAAATGATTATATTTGTGGAGTTTGACAGCTTTTCCTCTAGAACATCTGATTTCCTGTTCATGTAACTGATTTCCTTGAATCGTGCAATCACTGAATTCAAACAGACAATAAAGAAAGCCTTTCCCCCAATTAGACACACTTTGATGTTGTTTTTTTTAATGTTTGATACATTTTAGGACAATCAAACAAATAAGCCTTTATATATATATATATATAATTTCTTTGAAGATTTATTTTTGGGATTTGAACCTGGGGCCGCCCACTTGGAGGACCAAAGTCTCCATACAATTCATGTTACCCAGACTGGTAGTTTTTCTTTTTTTCTCAACATTTTTCTCTTTAATTTTGGTACAGGACTAATCCCGGACTCAGGATGAATTTTCTTCACTTAGAATCCCTTGACTTAACATATAACACTAGCATAAAGCCAAAATGTATTTCTAACAATACATTTCTTAACTTTATAAGTAAATAAATAAGTTTATGACAACATATTAGACAAACTAATTAAAATCTCCTCAGCATCAGCTTTAATGGTTTTAAGAGCTTATTAGATAATTGTTATCGTGCTAACACATTCAAATAAGACGCGGATTGACCTAAACATCGACATGACAGCATCATCACTGTAAAAATAGCCAATGGAATAGTCGCTTGAAAGTGCTAGCATGGCTGCAGTCTCTTACATGCTAAAACACGTGTATCCCATTTCATATTACATTAACTCCCTTTAGCACAGTTAGTTTTACAGCAAAATACTTGAACAAGTGCCTTCAGGCTACATTTTTATTTGCTTAACGACAGAAATTATGTAACATTAGAAAACAATGTACATACAAAACATAAACAAGAAACATCTGAAGGTTTCTTATTGTGTTTTCTTTTTTATGTCTGTTTATAAAACCATTTGAAACAAAAGAAATGTAACAAATACTGAGTGAAGATGTGTCGAACTGTTCTTTGTTATGAGGCAAATGTCTGTTTCTGAATGAATCCATTGGCTTGAAGAGAAACTAATCCTTTGTGTGATGGCCTTTAATTAGGAAGGGAAACCAAGGGGAGGGGGGTGGGGGGGCTTACTGTGGAGAGCTCATTAGGGAAAATATAGGATGTGTGGTTTCTGAAAAAATAAAACATTAAGTGATTGTTTCTGATGAGACACTTTTTAGAGAGGCTATTGCTCAGGTCTGGTCATCTCAATGGAAGCAGAAAGACTGCTGTTCTTGCCACGGTGACACATCCAGCACCACTTTCAACAAAAGAGCAGTTCAGACACTCCTGGGTTCTGGTCTGGACTTTCGTGAGCGGGTATGGCACAATGCCATGTTTCACTGGTGACAGCACTGGTCAGCCAATGACGGTATGAGGCGTTTTCCTGCTGCTGTGTCTCATTTCTAACCAGACTGTGGCCATGTGTGAGAGCAAAGAACAGGTGGACATTTTGTGTTGTGCAAACTTGATGTATTTCATTTGAGGAAGATGCTTTGGGTTGTTTCTTTCCCTGAGAGAAAGGAAGCGGTTTAATGCACTTTTATTGGATGTGCGTGTCTCAACGTTAATCATTAATTTTTTACAGCCTCCAGCAGGAACACAAAAGCAGGAACAAGAGTCAAAGGTCTCATCAACACATCAGTAAAGGAGAAGCTCTCAGGTGAGTGTTGGCTGGTAAGTAAGACTGAAACATTTTAAGTAAGATTAACCTTTTTGAATTGTTAGACTGCTGTTTTCAGTCATCGTATAACAAAGCCACTGTCAAAATATGATCAAATTGATTTTTCCTGCTTTGATTTGTGAAATAGAACCAAAAATGTATTTTTTTTTCTCCAATCTGACATGGCTCGTTGCCTTGTACCCTAAAGGATAATTTGATAGCATATGCTCGCAGGTCAAGGGGAAGAAAATCAAGACACCAAAGGACTAGCATTAAAATCTGTGTATTCTCATATCTATGAATGTTTGTTATTTAGTTATAAATTAACTGGAAGTCTGTATTTTTTTAAATATCCAAAAACTTAAAAAAAGTGGAGATTCATCTTTTTCATTCTCACATCAAGATGAAACCAACAAACAGCTTTAAAAACATAAAAAGCTCAGAAAGACTCATCACCACTAACATCATGTTCCTTAAACTCTCAAAGGGAACAACACAATAAAGTATAAACAAAGTTAAACTACATCAGGATGATAAATCACGGGTGTTTTTCACATGTTGCTCATGTTTTATGACAGTTTTATTTTCTGCTGCCGTAGTTCATTCTTTCAGATAAGCCAGTCACATTTAGAATGTATCATTGTGTCTCATAAAGCAGGTGACAGCCTAATAGTGCTCCACCTTTTGCTTTATCGATATTATAAAAGAAATCCCACAGGGAAGAAAGTGAGGCGCTGTTATGATGCTCACCATATCCAACATGCCGTTAAATTTCAACCTTTATAAATCAGGTCAACTGCTGTTTTTCTGTGTAGAAGCTGAGCAGCTGTGAATTCCTTCAGGTATCACTGATGAAACTTATTGTGAATTAAATCATTTCTAAATATTTATTTTACAATATGGAATATTGAGTGTCTTAATGTTACCTAAATAAATCGTATCTGCAAATTTAGGCATTTTGCATAACTGACAAAAACCCATATTGATTATTATTTCATTATTAAATCATTTGATGACGTTTCTTTAGTTTGTTTGTTGTGTACAAACACAAAAGTAAAAATCAGAAATGTAAAATAGCATTGATTGCCTTGGAAACAGGCCAAACAAGAATTGTTCACAGAGATGATGATTTTCTGATTTTCCCCTAGCATCATCTAGAGGTTATATCTTTTTCCTTTTTAGTGATAATGGGCATTAATCAAAAATACAATTTGAATTTATAATAATAATAAATTCGACTGATATAGTGCTTTTCTAAGTACACAAAGATGGTTGTAGACAGTGTTGAAGAGGTGAGTTTTGAGGGATTTCTTGAAGGAAGTGAGTTCCAGAGGGTGGGAGCGGAGATAATTAATGTTTCTAGAGGAAAGAAACTTTCATATACTGCAAGTCACATGTTTACATCTTAACAGGCAGCAAAAGAAATTAAGTTCACACGATTGTCGGCTTGTCTAATGTTTTAATGCTAACGTGCTACTGTTAGTATTAGCATACATCCCGGTATCCTTGGCTCAACTAAATAGTTTGCAAGCACAGCAGTAGACCCTCTCATGTTTTTGCTGAGGTATTACTGTAATCATTTTAAAAGTTTAAAGGTGTTATGTGTATCAAGTTATGTTTCTTTCTTTTCATTTGCAGACATGGAGGTGTTTTCCAGAAGTGTGTTGTGCTTATTGTGTATTTTCAGCCAAAGTAATGGTGAGTGTTTGGTTAATTCTGATGTGATTTTTCCATGTATTTACATTACTTCTTAACATTTCTTTCTTTTTACTTTTTTTTTTTACAGCAAATACCGCTCCTGAAATTGATGTTGGTGTTTATTCGGTGTGTGAAGACACCCCAGAAGGTAGGTTAAATAATACATTCTGTTCAGTTTTTACTCCATCTTAGTGGCACAACCCCTGAATACTGCTCCTATATTTATATGCATCTCTCTGACTTTGTTTCATAGGAACTATTGCATTCACTATAGCCGCATCAGATGCAGAAAATGACCCGCTGACATTTACACTCACCGGGGTCAACGCTGGTTACTTTAAAGTGGATACAAACACTGGGGTTGTAAAGGTCGAAAGGCAACTGGATTCAGAGGTATGGTCTGGGGGTTGTAGGTGTTTTGATTTTGAGTCATTGTTTATAAGTTTATTCAATTGATCTTGTTTTTTTGTTTTCTCTTAGAGTAATGCTGCGATGCTCCTTGGAGTTGATGTCTCTGATGGATCCAGCATTTCTGTGAGTGACATCTCAATTAATAATTATCTTCCATTTCCTATCACTGTTTACATGATATAATCATACAATGTCTTTCAGAGAACAAGACAGATAACTGTTATATTACTGGATGCCAACGACAACAAACCCATATTTCAGGAGGCTTCGTATGATTTTGAATTTGCAGAAGTAAGTTCAACAAAGATACATTTTTATTATTTGTTCTACTCCAGGGTGTTTTGTTATGTTGTGAGCATAAGAAAAATTAAAGCTACTTCAAGCCCTGAAGAGTGATTAAATGATCACTAACGATTAACGATGTTATCCCTGAGAGACATTTAAGTGTTTTCTTCTTTTCTGTTTTTCCTACAAACACAACCCACTAGAACACCCCTGTAGGTTCATCTCTGTTCAGAGTGAACGCTCTTGATGCAGACTCTTCAGCTGCTGGGGCTGTTCGATACAGTATTGATGAAGTAAGCTCCCTGTGATCATATAATTGCAATGAGATTTCAATGAAAGAATAATGAACTTTCCTGAAGCAACATTTACAAGTTGTTTTTCTAGGTCAGCCCGAGTTCTGGATTCGGTCTGTTTAGCATCGCGGACACTACTGGTGTAGTCAAATTAACTGGAAGTCTGAATTACACAGAGCTGAGCACTTTCTATCGGTTGAAGATTAATGCTAGTGTAAGTTGTATTTCTTTATTTTTTACTTCTTTGCACTTATATTTATGGGCACATGAATTTATCAATTATTAAAATCTCCAGACAAGCAGCTGGAATCATGAAATTATTCTCTACTGTGTGGGAAATGAACACTGAACTATCTGTGGGCTTGTTAGTCGGAGCACTCAGTTAGTTCTGAGGTTATAATAAATCTAATCTTTTCTGTGTGAATTAGAGAGAGGATCAGATTTCACGTGCATGGCAGAGAATTTGGGGTCAGTTAAACACCAAAAATACATAAAGTTTAAAGTAAAAAAAAAAAAAACTCCATCTTCAAGAAAAGCATCTGTGAAGCTGCTCTGTATGACAAGATGATCAGACAGATGATCAGCTGTTTTCACTTAACTCAGGGCCACTAGTTATTATCTTGTGGTCATAAACTTTATTTTATGCATGTCATAAATCATGCACAAAAAAGAAATCTCACACAGTATCCCTTATATAACATCATTATTACACAGTGTGTTGTGCTAACATTTTAGTGGAGTAGTAGTCAATCTTATATTAGTTACTTGAAGACAGAGCCAACCTAGTTGAGAACCTCAGCAACAACATGTAACTTTTCCTCCTTTAAAGGAAGAATGTGTGACTTTTTGATCCAGTAGATGTCGCCCTTGAGCACCAGCATGAAACCAAAACAAACTTGTGTTTTGTGACAGCTCCTCTATTCTGAAGCCTCCACTCTCCTCCAGCGACACACCTCCAACCCCTCTCCACTCACGCTCACATTAAGGAGTTATCAATTAGAACGCACCATAATTAAGCACCATTAAGCGTGAGCGGTGGACAAAATTGTCCTTTGCTCGAGCTGCAATTGCCAGTGGCCTGCATTGTTGTGTTAGCATGCTAATGTTAGCGCTCTTTAGTTAGCTGGTAGCTTCATATTGCACATAAACTGACACGGAATGACCGTGATCTAAAGACATCCTAATAATCAGTGAGTATGTTATTCTTCTTTTCTCTAGTCCTTGACTAAAACAGCTTTATACTCAATGCCGTCCCGTCTGTGTAAACATGATGTAAACACGGCTCTGACAACAACAACTCACGCTTCTCACTCATTGTAGACAGTCATGACTCAGAGAGACATTAGGATATACTTGATTTCTGCTGTATTAATGTGTAAAATGTCGCACAGTCTTCCTTTAAACAGTAGTTTTAAAGTTTGATTTAATAGGACAATTACTTTCTACAGTGAGAATAGCGTCTCTCCCATACCCGCTAGCGTTCACCTCTTTACTGCAGTAGCTATGACAGCGGGTTGAGGTAATCTGGCAGGAAGTGCATACAGCTCTACATTTTACACCAAAATTTGTCTCTTTCCTTGTCGATCTTCAAGTTAGCTTTTTAAGTTCAGAACTTTACAAACTTCTCTCAACTAGCATGTAATAGATTAACCTCTCAAATGCAGCCATTCAGCCACAACTGATAGATTTCATAGATTAGCTGAATACACATCCACATACTCCACATGCAAACAGTTTGCAAACACGCTATAGAAGCCTATAGAGTCATATCTGTGCAAGATCAAGTAATATTACTCACCTTGCCATGTACTTGTAAACAAATGCATGTTGTCTAAGAGGGGTATCAGCACTGTGTGTCTGAGATCAGTGCATAGTGCACAGCACACTTTCCACAGTGCTGTTACACAGAGACTTTTGGTGTGCGCCAAAGACAACATTTCTACACATTGTTGCTTTAAAGGCTTCTGTTCTGTTGTAAATCTCTCGCAAAGCAGGTCACTGTAATATTTCGATATTTATTGTGCAATTATAGAGTTAGAAATGCATGTGAGATAACAGTTATTTACTATTCATTTACTATTCATCCTTGAAACTGTAATTGCATCATTAAAATTGTGAAAATAGTCCTTGATCATTTTAAAAATGTCACTCTGATGATCATTTGAGGTTATAAATCCTCTACTTTTTAAACTTCTCTTTTCACAACAGGATGGTGGGGGTAAATGTCATTTTGAACATACTACATACTTCTCGAGTGTTGCCTTTTCCTTAATCACTGTGGTGGACATCCCAGACCTCGACCCATCATTCCTCGGTGTCCCCTACGTAGGCAGGGTTGAAGAGAACTCTCGTGTGGTAAGAGCCTTGTGAGGGCCGAGTATGATATATAATGAATATGTTTTGATGACAAAGCTGCTGATTATGATTATCCCTTTTCCCCTTGCAGGGCCAGTCTGTGTTTAAAGTGACTGCTGTAGACCAGGACACAGGAGTCAATAATAAAATCATCTTCAGCATTGAAGGTTTGCCTTTAAGCTGCAATAAAAAGTTAGAAAATGTTTCCATTTTAATTGGTTGATTCAACGTGTTGTTTTTTCCACAGATTCCACAGCAGACGGCTTGTTTGCAATCTCAGATGATGGCGTCATATCTGTGTCTTCAGCAATTGACAGAGAGGAGTTTGGTGATTCTGACACTGTTACCTTGACTGTAAAGGTTTGTTTTGTTACTAACAAATCAATGTACTCTTCTGTTATTTATTTGACTTCGTCATTATGCCTGTCTGTTCCACTGTGTGCAATGAGGGACCTGTTCTTAGAAGAGAAAACAATAAAAGTATTTTTTTTCTAAAGATTTCCTGCTGCAATTCACAGCAGTAACAGTACTTCTAAACTTTACATTACCTTTACGTAGTGTACTGAATATTTTCTATCTAAATATGATATGGACTTCTTATCATACTATCCCTTTAGTTTGAGTTTTACAACATTTTGCTGACAGAGTGAGATAAGAAGAACTGTATCACTCATGTCTGTATGCTTAATTTGCAGCCAGGATGAGCAGGTGACTGTCCTGTCCTGTCCTAGCTCAACCTGTCCTTGATTAGTATACAGACTAAGATATGCATTGGAATAGGAAAATGATAAAAAGCCTGCCCCCCCCCCCCCCCCCCCCCCCCCCCCAAAAAAAAAAAAAACCTGAACATTTTACATGATGCTTTAAATGAGGAATATAGGTCCTTTTTTTGTTTTTTTGATGAAGCAGGGAATGTGGCCCCTTATGGGGCTTTATATCTTCATCATACCTCAGGTGGCTCCTGTAACTGGACTGAAAGAGTACGGGAGCACAAGGGGAATATGAGAATGTTTATTAAACACCTGTACTGTAAAGGTACACAGGCGATTTCCTATGAAGAGCAAACTAAAGAAAGATGCTTACAATACAAAATGAAAATATCTAATACAAATATCTATCAAAGTAGTTGTATGACCTAAGTTCAAAATATTCTTACAAAATATATGCAAAATAACTCAAAACTACATACTTTTCCATGAAGAATTTGTTTTTTAAATGTTGAGACATTGAAATTATATAGATTTTGTCTTTCAGGCCAAAGAGTCCAAAGAAAACATCCATGGGGTCTTTGCTAGCGTCACAACAGATGTACTGATCAACATCATCGATGTCAACGACAGCCCGCCAGAGTTTTACAAGTGTGGGTTCTCCTGTGTGAAGGAAAGCCACTACACAGAAGATATTTCTGAGAACTCTTTGGGCTCTGTTTCCATCAACATGACGGTCAGAGATCTTGATAAGGTACCAGAAAGAAGTATCACAAACACAGAGAACATTATTCTACTTAAAGATTAGATTTTTTTCTGTAATCTATGTCAAACACAGTATAGGTGCAGCTCTGAGTAACACTAATGATGAAGCATTATTGACTTTCTATGATGGCTTTTCACAGATTTCCAAGACTAAACTCACCCTAGGAGGAGCTGACAAGGATGTGTTTGCTGTGGAGCCTCAGTTTACCACATTAGACAGCATCGTTCAGCTTGTGGTGCGGCAGCCCCAAAAATTGGATTTTGAAAAAACACAACAAATGGTTGTAGAAGTGAGTAAAACCGTGATTCTGTGATAACCATTTTATTGACATTTTTAATTTGTAGGTTATCATATCTGTTCCTTTTTTAAATCCAGTCTGAGGTATTCTTTGTGATGTCATACAGGTAATCGCCACAGATCAAGATGATACAAGCTTCCAATCCACGGCCACAGTCACTATTAACATCAAGGACATCAATGACAACAGCCCAACGTTCCCAAAGGTCACATACAGGTTAAGTGTGACTGAGCACTCGGATGTTGGGACAGAATTGGCTCGCATCGTTGTGAGTCCTTCATTATGTTAATATGGAAAGATATTTTGATCACACTTTTTCAGACTTTAACAGAACAGCATTCTGGTGTTTCTTTTTGGGTTTTCTGATTCTTCCAGGTTTTTTTTTTTTAAATCATTGAGAGAGACTTTGCAAAGCACTCACATACATTTCTCTCCAGGCAGAAGATCCTGACACCATGGATCAAGACAACATCACCTACAGCCTTCTTCCAGAAAGCATGTATGTCTACACTGTTACATGGTTATTCTGGTGACTTGAATGAAGCCAGTGCATATCTTTTTGTAAAATGAAAAAACTTTGTGTGTGTTTCAGACGACTGTATTTTGATGTGGATAAATATGAGGGGATAGTATATGTGAAAAACAAAACTCTTTTGGACCGCGAGATCAGATCTCTGTATTCTGCAACTCTGGAGGCAAGGGACACAGAAGGCAAGCCGGGCACCACGGTACTGGAGATCACTTTGACAGACATCAACGACCAACCTCCAGTCATCAACAGAGATTCTTACCTGGAGTTTGTCAAAGAGGGGGGGCAGCTCAAACTAAAGATTGAGGTAACTGTTATAGAACATTAAGGGTGATACGTTCATCAGATAGTCTGAACATAACCACAAAGGCTGATTTATTTGATTATCTGTTTCAATGTATACACCAAGACCTTCATTTCAACTTCATGTCACAGGTTGCTGATAAAAGAAAAGAAAACCTTAAGGGATGGAAAATGTGGACCTCCGCGTCCCGCTGTGTTTTGTTCTGGTTTTATCTGGAGGTCCCGACTGAAGGACCCAGTTTCCATACAGAGATGTGATGCTCACAGATTGTTCCGTTGACAACTTAACACTTCTATAGAATTACTGAACTCTCAATTTGCAATGTGAAAAATATTTTAAATTAATGCAGTTGAATGAAGGATTTTATCTTTTTTTTATTCTGAAAATTTGCTTGTGTGCTAATTTCTTTAGTTTTCTAATTTAATGTGTTGATGCCTGGTGCCTGCTTTACCCACAACACAAGATGAATCAGTTCAGATTCTGATGCCAATATCGCCTCACAGAGATGACAAGTGGGACATAGAAATCTAGATGGCTTCTAACTCTGTAACTCTTTTGGGCCCCAACCTACTTGGACACCAAGTGGCATCAATTGAGACAATTTACCAGATTACATGCAGCTCTCTCTCTCTGGAGTCACAGAAGGCCTTGGACAACCCTTTTTTTCCACATAATGCATAGACAAATATGAGATCTGTCAACAGAATTATCGATCAAAATGAGTAAAATTCCCTTTTAAGCTGCAACTTAAAAGAATGATAGAATAAAGATCAGATCTCTTCAAACACAGCTGCGATATTTAGGAGACGACCCTCTTCTGTCAGAAAAACACAAAGCCAGGTCCATAGAAAAAAGGTTCCCCAGTTTGGTGAAGAAGAGTAGAGACTAGAGAGACTAGCCTAGAAAGAGCTCTGACATCAACCCCATCTAACACCTTTGGAATAACTGGAGCACTCGCTGTGAGCCCCATCACCCAGCACAACAGATGAGGATAATGCTTCTGTGGCTGACTGGGAGAAAATCCCTGCAGTCAGGGTCGAAGCAGGCCACAAAAGAGCAGAATATTGATGACAGTAGTTTGGACAGAATCATTCAACAATCTAATATAAGTGTCTACATGCCTTTTTTTCAGGATGTTCTCATATTTCACATCATGTAGTGTCCCTTTTTACAACATTAAGAGAGACATTCTTAACCAGTTCTTTTCATTTCATTTGGACAGGCTACTGATTCAGACGACCCAGACACAGAAAACAGTCAGATAGTGTACGGAATCAAAGAGAGCAGCTACAGCTATAACTTCACCATCGACCCAAACACTGGAGTGCTGAGAAACAGCGGTGAGCTTGATCGTGAGGCCCTGGATCAGGAGCTGGAAGGAAGGATCGAGCTCAATGTAACTGCCACTGACAAGGGTACTCCCCCGCTCTCCGCCTCTGTCACAGTCATTATCAATGTAGAGGTGAGGCTTCAGCAGTTTGAAATACATCATTGCAAAGACTAAATGCTACTTTTCCTTGTGAGGATGGTAATGGTCAGTGTTTCTTTTTTAAATACTTCTTAGGATGTCAATGACAACAGTCCACAATTTGAAGCCCCCTCCTACGAGTTCTCTGTTAAAGAAGGAGAAAAAGGTTTGGGTCTTTTTTTTCTACAAATCCCTTTCAAGTGATCAGAACTGTATGGTGGGATTTCAATGGTATTCATTTGTCCAATCAGGTGCATTTGTGGGATCTGTTACCGCCGAGGATTTGGACCAAACAACAGACTTTAACCGCATTTCTTTCAGCATCATTGACGGGAGCTTTGGCAGCTTCATCATGCGCACGTTTACAATGGAGCGAGGTTACAGAGGGAACATCACCGTGGACCCAGACATTGAGCTGGACTACGAAAGCGAGCGCAAGCAATTCAGACTGCGGGTGGAGGCCGTGGATCTGGAGCAGAAGGCCGCCGAAGTGATGGTGGTTGTAAATGTGGTCGATGTGAATGACGAGCGGCCCGAGTTCAAGGTGACAAAGCCGGTCTCCGTGAAGGAGAACACCACGATCAGCGGTGTTGTTGGGAGGTTTTCGGCCCACGACAAGGACACGTCGCACCATTTAGTCTATGAGCTGGAATCTATGGAGTGCAGGTGTAACAGCTCTCTGACTCCCTGCAGTTACTTTATCCTGCTTCCAACAGGGGAAGTTACACTAAACCATGAGCTCAAGGTGGACTATGAACAATGTGACCAGGTGCTGATAGATGCTCAGGTTATTGACGAGCTCACAGAGAAAGGAGAGAACAACAGCGCCACAAAAGGTGATCGCTGATACCATATCAAAATAACATGAGAACACATAGAAGCAGTAAAATAAAACATATTAAAGCATGACATCACTCAATGTTGACCTGCTGCACATACAAACATATCACATGACTCAAATGTCTCTTTGAAATATTTCAGGACAAATGGTGATCAACATTGAAGACATCAACGACAACGTTCCTGAATTCATCTTCTCAGATTCTGTGTTTGGTGAGTTTAAATGACAGAGATCACAAGGTCATATAACTGTATGAGAATAAGGTTGTTTTTTAAGCCTATGACCTTACTCATTGTCACCAATCACACAAAAGGGTTTTTACCCCACTTTTGTTTTTAAATGTTTTTTTTCTAGAGAAGATTTTGATTAGTAAAAATAAAGAATATTGGGAAAACTGATTCTTTTTTCCGTTCCAAGCTTACCCATGAATGCAGTTCTCTCATTGTGAGCTCAGGAGCTGTCATATTTTAATCCAGTACACTTTTATTAAAAACATCCATAGCTGTAATATTAGCCTACTTTTAACTAAAATCATTCAAATTAAAATCATTTCCAAACAATAATTTATTATTATCAGATTAGAAAACATTGATCTAATGAAAAGAAAACATGGAACAAGTAATTAAAACAAATAAGTAGGCTCTATAAACTTAAAGTGTGGACATAAATCGTTTTCTGTCTTTTGGTTTTAGTCGTGGTATCAGAGGGTGCAAGCAAAGGAACATCGGTTGCAGGAGTCACTGTGAGTATGAAAAAAAGAAATATCTTGATTTTTAGTTTGTTAAGTGAAATTTGTGACATGAAGTCCATGTTGTTCTTCTGTCTTTTGTTGCTCTTAGGCCACAGACCAGGACTCAGGAATAAACCGGCAGATTGAGTTTAAAGTAACATCAGTCAAATTTGCCCACAGCAACAACCAAACAAATACAATAAGACTGCCGTTCGAGGCCATCACCACACAGCAAAAGGACGTTTATGTCGGAATAATTCAGTGAGTACAAAGTCTCACATGGTGGTGTATTACTGCTGCACTCCTGTATCAGTTTCAGAACGTGCCTGCCAAAGACAAACCCAGGGGCCCTGCAGATCAGACCGAGAGCCTTTGTTTAAAGCTACTGCTCAAAAAGGTCTCTTGGACAACAACCTGCAAGTGATTTAAAACAATTGAGAGGCAAACAAGGACTAACAAGATATGAAAAATGACCACAGTGATGTCAAAATACTTAATAACATTACACAACATTATAAATAAGAGCACAAAGTGACCAAAAAGGTGAAAAATAACCAAAAGAGACACAAAGTGAAATTGAAAGAAAGGTTACAGAGTGACCACAACACAAAACATAATCTAAAAACATGCAAATCAACCACAAAGAGACACAAATTACAAAAATACGACACATAGCCCCACGAAAAAGATTGCAACAACAGAGACAACAAAACCTGAGAGTTACAGAGTGACCGGAAAAGAGAAAAAACATTTTAAAAGGTGCAGAATCAGCACAATGAAAAACACTTACTAGAAAGATTTGAGACAGAACACCTCCTTATTTAAAACTACTTTAAAATGTCTCTTTCAGCGTTATATTTTAATCCTTTATGTAGGGGAGTGGCCAGACTTTTATGAATTGCGCGGGGTTTATTATTACCCCTCTCTTAGCCTTTCTATCTCCAATAATCATATCTGCTTTCAAGTTAAAGTCCAGATAGGCAACATATCAATCTTCTTGGCTTCAAAAAAAATGAAAATGTACAGTAAGTCAAAACTTAGAGTGCTTAAAAATGCACAAGCAAAATCCTGTACACTGTCTGACTTGCAAAAATACATCAATGAGCTAGTTAGTTCATTTCAATTATGACATTGTGCAGTACTTTTCTTGCAACTTTTTTAATGGAACTTGTTCCTTTCCTAAGTACCTCTCTTATGACAGATGTGCAAAGTATTTATCTTCAATCTATAGTACTAATAAAAGAAAATTTGCTGCATTGACATGTAATGAAAACTATAGCAGCCTGTTTACACAGCGGGAATAGTTGAGCCTTACATCTGACAGGGCAAGTAACCAATTGTTGTGTAGGATTTTTGGGTGGCACTTAAAGTGGCCAATAAGATTCATAGTGGCGCCCATAGATACCCCTTTGGATACGGCCCTACCTCTGTTGGAGGGGAGGGGATACAGTATTCTTTAATATGTCGACACCCAGGGGGGTGTTGAGTTTAAATTTGTTTGCACTCATAGCTTCAACCACTTTCCACAGGACTACTGAGGGGCTTGATGTGACACTGAAGGGGACGTATTTGGTAACTGTAACTGCAACTGACACTGGTGGCCTCTTCACCAGCACTGTACTGGAGGTGAGTGATCAAAACCATAAAGCTGAATTTTAATAGATGACAATCACTGGAGTTCATTTCAGCAGAAGAACAGGAAGACTTATGTCTGTCTTCTGTTCTGTCTACCCTCTTTTTGTTGTAGATTTTCACAGTTGATGAAACGTATAGAGTCGAACTTGAATTTACATCTTCTAAAGAAGAGGTTGAAGGAAAACTCAATGACATCATCAGGTGAATCTACAATGCTTCAGTAAAGTTCATATGTTGAATATTTTTTCTCCATTATTTAATTTAGTTAACACTCAAACTGTTTCTCTTGGACTTGTTTTTTTCTCTATGTTTCCAGGGCGCTGACTGCTGCCACCAAGGCTGCTGTTAGAATAGCTACAATCAGGGAGGACACAGATGAAAGTTCAAGGTAAGTCACCAAACATTAAATAATAAAAGTCCTAGAGTCTGTCATTACAGCTCCGGATCATTAATGGTTTGCTGAAGTTGAGATTAATCCAAATAATAATAATATAAAGTAATACAAAAGGATTAAAGCCTTTAGGGTCAAATATTACTGTTAAAAGAAAAAAGTCAAATCAAATAACTTCTTCCAAACAGGATTAAGGGGAAAATGTAGAAATTCTATTACATTGGTCATGAAAACATTTTCAAAAAGAAGTTGAAAGGACTTTGAAAATCAAATTTTTCACTAGAATTCTGTGATTCAGTGACAAAGTAGATGAGGTATTTAATCCTCATAAAGTATTTCAACAAACAGCATCAATATCAAACATGAAATATCTACTTTAAAGTTTCTATGAGGATCGCATTTTGTGTGGCTTTTAGCGCCCCCCTGAGGACACAGTATGCAGTGTGGAGCTGCCCCTTTAAGTACTGGCAATCTGGATTTGTGAATTCTTATCAGTCTTTACCTGGATGACATTTATTCTGTCCAGTTTTTCTTTGAAAAACCAAGATTGAACTCAAGTGATCTGGATTATGTGATCATTGGGAGAGAGAAAAGAAACATGATTTCATTTTTATCATTATTTGAAGAACCTGGCCCAGCTTCTGACTTGCATGCAGGCTACTGTCCACTAGATGGTGCCAGTGTTTATGAAAACATAGCCATAGTGTTGAGCATTGAAAGTGGATTTCTGAATAAGACAATTTCAGAAACAAAACAGGACTAAAATGTTTTTTTAATTGTTATTAAGTGTGTATGTAAGTTGTATTCTCCTCCCAGGGCTTCAGGTGGAACTATCATCGTGGCGTATTTTGTGTACTCCAATGGGACAGCTCTCGACTCTGACAATGTGGAAAAGATGATCTCTGATCCTGCACATTTCTTTGTACTGAAAGAGCTTGGACTCAAAAATATCGTAAGTAAAGCATGTTTGTCTTTTGTCATCATACACTTCGTTATACATCAGGTTACACAATCATCTGCATAGAAGCTGCATTTCATTACCCCTGTAAATCCTTTTTATCAGCAAGTTTGAATGAGACCTAATCGATAAAAAGGCACATGTTTTACTAAAGACAGATTTCGTCCTTGTGTTTCAGGGGACAGCTCCTGTACTTGAAGCATCAGACCCACTGAAGTATGCCATGATGGGCATGCTGGGAGGCCTCATCGTCGTGCTGGCTGTCCTTACCACTTCATTACTGTGCACTCGCAGGAAGTAAGACGGGGGGTTACGATGAATACTTAATTCAATAAACAATTAAAGGAATTAATATCATTTAAATGTTATTTTTACCACAATGGTTTGGCCCAAATGACATAATGCAAGATTTGTAATTATCAGTGTGGGACAGCATTTACAATATGTACTGGAAAAATCAACTCACTTCATAAAATTTTAATTTTTTTATTGTTTGCATGATGAGCAAGTATTTATGTAGGCCTCTAGCTACAAATGACAAATGATCCCATCACATCTAAGAGAGGTACTATGTCTAATTTCTGTTCATCTTACTTCACCCTACAGCTACAAGAGGAAGCTGAAAGCAGCTAAAGCCATGAACTCTGCCTCGATGGTGAACTCTGACAACCAGAAAAGTGGTCCTGTGGTACCTGGAACCAACAAATACACCATGGAGGGGTGAGGGCAACTACAATATCAGCAAAGGAATGAAAATCATGAAATGCAACATAACTCTGACTGTTTTCCCTTTTTTAACCATTATCTGCTATCAGAGCAAATCCTGTTCTCAACCTGAATATCGACACCACTCTGGCCCTGGACTTTGACGAGGAGAGCTCTGATGTGGACAAAGTCAGGTAAAGTAAAGCTCTCTGCGACTCCATCATCTGTTGAGAAGGTGATGGCTCTTTCTCTTCATACTGTAGAAATGATGGATATAATGCTGGAAATATTTCCAGTTGAACATTTTGCTCACTAAAGCAGATAATGCTACCAATGTTAGCTTATTAAAAACCCATCTACTTCTGAAACGGTTGACTGTGCATGTGGAGTTTAGCCCTTATTTTTCCTTTTCCCATTAAAGCCTTAACTCCCTGGACCACAGTGATGACATGGACTTCCCTGAAAAAGACACAAAGCCTATCATGGTCAGTTCACATTTCAAAGTCTATCCCCATTTGACCCTATGAGAACAAGTACTGATTTACAAACATGTCTGCTGTTCATTAGAACATGATCCAGGAGGAAGAGGAGGAGGAAGAGGAGGGCAGTGGACCTCCAGAGTACATTGAGCCTCTGGGTGCAGTGCTTGCCCAGCGAAGCCCCAAGAAAGGCTCTGAGAATCCTCGTCATGGTTATAATAACCCTGCATTCAGCACTACAGACTTGTGATCTAAAAAAAGTGAAGGTTGACCAAATTATTAGTAAAAGACAATGAAGTCCACCTTTCAAAAAGTCTGCTGTTCTGACTTAGTGTAATATATAATGATATAAATAAATATAAGAGTTATAGAAATGAATGATGTATTTCCTTTGTCTTAATATTATGTTAAAGGAAATCAAAATCAAAAACCAAAATGGGTAAAATGGGGTATGTAAAATGATATGTAGATAAAATGATGCCCCCTAAAATATGGGTTGGCTTCATAATTCAATGCAGAAGTGGAACCAAAACATATAAAAATGTGGAAATATCTGTACTTCAAAGACCTCTCTGTGTGTAGTCTTTTTGCTAACATGAGAAAACTGTCTGCTGTTTGTTGTAATATTTGGGGTAAAGACATGAGAATGATATACCGTAAACCTTTTCATCTTACTCTTAAAAATAAAGCAAATAAAGGCATTCATCTCTTAACCTGATCTTTAAATGAAAAGTTGGACAGAAGCAATGGGAAAGTTAAAAACAAAACAGAAAAACAGTAATTTGTGTAACATGTCAATCACTTTTATTTATGTAAATATATTATGTGATTGTTGAAAAAAACCCAGTTTGGTTTGCTTTGTTATGAGACTTTATTAAAAGTGTCTATACACATTGTTAATTTTGTTGCAGCTGATGCTATTAGAAAGGAAAAGCTGAATTAAAAACATTTGCAGACTGTATGAATGAAAATCTCATCTATGGCTGCATGTCATGCAAAACATTTGAGCTCGTCATCTTTTGCAAGTTTTCAGTTTGTTGCAGTTTGCTTTTTGGTGTGAGATACGTGTTGCTGAAATAAAATCTTGTGCAATGTGACTTCCTAGCAGAAGATTTTTCTTTAAATGTTTACTGACATCTAATGAATGTATCACATATTTGTGAATAAAATCTATCCAAATGTTGTTTTTATGAATTAATGCAAGAACACAGACATCACTAAAATAAAAACTTCAGAATTGAATAATAACAATTAAAATACTTTCAAATCAATCCCAGGTCAATCAATATGCCAGGTTACAGCTTATTCTCTGTATGAATGTCGTTATGCATGTGTAGTCCGGTGGTAAATAAGGGAATAAATAAATATGTCTAAATGATATGTAAAGTCTCACAAAACGAGTAAATAAAATATAAGAATTAGGATAATTAATAGGCTAGCCTCAATAGCTTCGTGTATGTTTATTTATTCGTTCGAGTTAGCAAAAGAAACCAGTAGTTATTTGCACGACAACACGTTTCCTCATTAATTCAGTGTTTAGTGAGCGTATGTGTGTGCGTGTGTGTGTGCGTGTGTGTTTGTGTGTGTGCGTGTGTGTGCGTGTGTGTGTGTGTGTGTGTGTGTGTAGTCTGTCAGGTCTGTGTTAATTAGTGAACTGGAGCAGTAAGGTGAACGTGAGGTCGGACAGCGGAGCCGTCGACCGGGAAGGCCTGAGAGGTCAGGCTAACATGTCGCTGCTGCATCAGTCTGGCTTCTCTTTTGGCGGTCTGTGAGTTTGACTGCGTGTAAGATGTTGTTTCGGGATGAGAGGACTGTCTTCTGAACCCCTGGGGGCTCATTTATCAACAGTGCATAAGCACGGATCTGTGCGTAATGAGTGCGTAAGAACATTCCCACGCAAAGAGTGGAATTTATCAACTTGTACTTTTACTTAGAAATGTGTGTTAATATAAGCACAGCTCTGAGCATGCTTACGCACACAATCTAGAGGTAGAACATTGAAACTACAAATAAAAAGCACTACAAGTGTCACAGCACGCCTGAATCAATGCATGTTCCGAGTTTGCTTTAATTGAAAACCCCAAATTAGTGATTTTTGTCTAGTTTGAAACAGACGTGTTGGTCTCAAAGCCATAAAAAGACCGCTGTGACAGGCATTTGAAATGTTACATCATGGCTTGTTTTGCATTAGGCTATTACATGATTTGGCGAACCGTGCGCTCCACAGTAAGTGTGTTTCATAAGAGCGCTCTGATCCGTTTGGTCCAGCTTGTCCTCTTGTGAGAGCGTCACTGTTTGATTTTTTTCTCCGAGAGAGAGCTGTGCCCCCGATGACGCTATAAATGTTCTGGGGTGAAATTGTTGAGTATTCTGTTGTCCTTCAGTTGCAAATGCTTCTCGCTTTTGTGCCGTGATGCAGTCTTATTTTTATTTTTTATCAAACTTCATCTTCTTGTTTTCTCCTCTGACCTACAGATTTAAGAGAAATTGTCACCGTCTCTCATGCAGTATTTGTTCTTTTTTAGTATCTTCGACTTGGTGAAAAAACAAATAATTTAATTGGGTCACTTAATGAGAGAGTTACTAACCTTATTTCATTTATCCATTTATATTACCGTTTTTTATTCAACCTCAACCTCATCCACTTCCATTTCTGTTACTTCTTGACTGAATTGTCCTTTATTGTCCTCAGCACACTTCCTGAGAGCAAAGTTGGCGCAGCTGGGAGAAGTTGCTACAGAGATATGAAAATTCTTCCTGAACTGAGTGAAGTCTTGCTTTAAATCCCCATTGGGCCACCAGAGAAACCTCAACAGATTGACATCTTCAGATGGGACTCTCACCTGGTGAAACATGGATTCAATATCTGCCATGTTGACCACTGATACTTTTCTGAATCTGGTCACCACCCCAATCAAGGAACAGGTAAGATCTGGTCCTAGTAGGAGCTGAGCGTTAAGAGACGATCCCTGGTAACTAGCGCCGCAGTCAAAGACAACTCTGATCTTCTTTTTGGTTGGATGGTAAACTCTGTGGTGTGGGATGTACCAGACTTTACCATCACTGCGTTCTAACTCCTCTTCAGGTACTCTCTCAGCATAACCTTTGGCAACCAGATTGTCCATGAATGCTGTGTACTCTGCATGAAATGATGAGTCCTTTTGAAGCCTTTTCTTCAGCTGCAAAGCACGTTGCTTGATGATTTCTTTATTATTGGGCATGTTGACTTCCTCATTTCTTAATGGTAAACCAATCTGGTAATGACCATTAACCTTTTTTGCAGAGTTTTTGACTAACTCCATAAACTTTTGTTCCTCCTTTGACATTCCAGGTTGCTCGTCCACACTGCATTCAGGGAAATCCATCTTGAACTGCTGCTGCCAAAGCTCCTCCAAATTCACCACTGACACTCTGTTCACTGATAACTCTGGCCGCTCACAATCCATTGCTTCCTCATTTTCTCCTTTTAGAGGTCCATTTACTGTCCAGCCCAGCATTGTACGGATTGCATACGGTCCACCATGCACACTGTGAATCACTTCCAGTGGTTCCAAAGCTTTTGGTACATTTGTCCCAATCAACAGCTTAATTTCTGAATCTATTTTGGGCAGAACAACATGTTTCAAATGAGGCCATTCCTCAAGATCACTTTGCCTTGGAATGTTTCCTCTATGAACAGGCATACGTTCCTGAGTAAAAGTCTTTGGCAATTCACAGGAGTCATTAGATTCCAAGCTGGCAACCTCTAATCCTGAAACAATATGGCTGGTCACAACTCTCTCTTGACTCATTGTCCGTAAGAGAGTGTGTGTCTTCTTTCCTGTGAGGCCTAGCTTGTACTTCACATCCTCCTTGCAGATAAGGTTTGTTCCTTAGCTTTGCTTCCATTCCATTGAATTTTGTTCTCCACAGGAGTGGTGGCAAAACGTGTGTCTTTCATTCCAGGACGGGGCTGTGGTTTGAATTTCCTCATGCCTTTGTACATTGCCACTTGGGGAGCATCCTGCAGACCTCCAAACAATGGATCAGTTAAGATTTTTACTTGTCTTTCTATAAACAGAGAAGATGATCCATCACTGAAGATCATTTCAAAAGGAGGATGGTCAATAATAATTTAAGTTTTTGTCTTTTTTTAATGACAGTCTGAATGTTATTCTCTTGATTGACAGCTGAGGTTTCAACATGAATTCAATCTCTGCTGCTTCTGATCACACAAACACTTTTATTTATTCTCATGAATCTTCAAATAAAAAACTCAAACTTTCCTCCGGTAGAAATGAAGGGTGTGCACTATGATCACCTGTTGGTATGTTGATGAACCTGCTGTGGTGTTTCCTGGTCTCAGTAGTTCGGACTCTGACTCTGTCCCGTTCTGACACAGATCTGTTCTCTGTGTTGAAGGTAAGAGACACTTTTCACTGTTTTTAAGACTCTCTGTTTAATTTAAGTGTCAAAAGAGCTGTAAGCTAACAGTTAGCCACCAGGTTCATTAGCTTCTCTTATTACAGTAGAAGTGCAGGGAACACAATGACTCTCAGTTAGCATGCAGGCTATGCTAACCATGCTAACAGTACAGTTTTACACAGCAGAGGGAGGGCATGCTAACCATGCTTAACAGTACAGTTTTACACAGCAGAGGGAGGGTGTGGAGTCTGTCCTCATCAACTAAAATAATCACTCCATCAACTCAACTGGATCAACAACTTCTCTTAAACTGGACGGTTGCCAAGAAACACAAACACTCCTCTGCACCCACAGCAGAGATCAGCACAGACCAGAGACTTTATTAGGCAAGTTTGTTTGAATTACAGCAGTGAAATCAGAGTGTGTGATTCTAGTAGATAGATTTATAAAGACAAACTCTGTCTGCTGAAGTTGTTCTCTATGATCAGCTCTTGTTGAATGTCTCCTTCCAATCAAACAGCTGTGTCACATTGATCTAACCAATGGGGATTCTTCAGTCTTTTGGGCCCCTCAGCAAAAATTCACAGGGGGGTCCTCCAACCATTCATCACCATTATGTGATCAATAATCTGACACCTACACAAAACGTGTATAAACATTTATTTTCAAAGTTCATAGAAGTATTATTTTCAACATAAAGAACATCTCTCCCCGATAGTTAAGACTAGACTCGCAGCATTCGCTCATTTACTGTTAGACTTCATATTCACTATCTGCTCCACCACTGCTCCTCTGCTTTCACTCTCAGACGGATAATTCATTTTACTTTTCCTTCAGTGACTTTCATTGACAAATTTTTCACAGGAATAAAGCATGTGACTCTTAGCAGAGTGATGAGAGTGAGGGCTGTCAGATGGGGCCCCCTTAGGACCCACTCACACAGAGACGCGTCTCACCAAACAAAAATGTGGTGAAAAAATTGCTCCTAGACGAGGAGGGGAAAATGTCATAAAAAGCTATGGTCAAACCTCCTTGATTTGATTGGCTGCTTTGAGTGACATTGACGAGAGCTGTGACTCTGCTTCTTGATCAGTAAAGTTGTAAATGTTTAACCTTTATGCGCACTCAAAAACTGCTTGAAAAATGCGTCTTGCAGCAGCAAAGAAGAGCGCCCAGCAATCGTGCTGTACCACAGGACAGTGGTTCAAAGTGGGTGTCGAGACCCACTGGGGGGTCTTGAGACAGTAAGAAAAAAACATATGAAAAATCTAAAATAGCATATCTTAGCCTTTATTGTGACGATATATATAAAAAAGTATTTCAAGAGATTAAAGGTGTTTTTTTTAACATATTTGGGCCTTTGTGTTCTTTTGTGCTGTTCTAATGCCACTATTTGGATAGGCATAATAGTGTCACTGCTGTGATTCAAAGTTTGTCAGTGCTCAGGGGGGGCCCCTGCTGGCCTGGGGCCCCTTGCAGTATCCCGCCTTGCCTGTTGTATATTGATCCCAGATAATAACTTCATAGCTTCATGTTTCAGCAGAACAAAAAACAGAAGCGTTCAGATATAAATGTTGGAATTCAATCAAATCAAAATATAAAATGACAGAAATTATACAACAGTAATTAATGTCCACATTATAAATGCTGTGATTCATTGGTCTGACATGTTAACTAAAAGTGTCCTCAGATATGATATATTATATTTATTACATATTATTAACATAAAATAATGTGTAATTTACACAAAGCATCATGAAAGAGCAGCTGTCCACCTGCTCAGGTGTTCTGATGCAGACAGGCTCACCTGACTGGTTGTAACAGGGACCATGATGGTGGTGGCGTCCTCCTGCAGGTGAACCAGGTAGATGTGATGTTTGTAAACTGACAGTGATGATGATGATGATGATGATGTTGAAGGTGAACCAGGTAGATGTGATGTTTGTAGACTGACAGTGATGATGATGATGATGATGATGATGATGAAGGTGAACCAGGTAGATGTGATGTTTGTAGACTGACAGTGATGATGATGATGATGATGATGATGATGATGATGTTGAAGGTGAACCAGGTAGATGTGATGTTTGTAGACTGACAGTGAGGTGGTGATGATGATGGTGATGATGGTGATGGTGATGATGATGATGATGATGATGATGAAGGTGAACCCGGGAGATGTCATGTTTGTAGACTGACAGTGTTGATGATGATGATGATGATGATGAAGGTGAATCAGCAGCTTCATCTCTTTGTTTCCTCCACAGCTGAAGATCTTTGACTGGATGTGACTTCATCAGCTGAACTCCATCAGTGTTGTTGTAGTGACAGAGTGCAACTCTTCCAGCAGGGGGCACTCTGCTATGAATTAGTGTGAGGAAACAGAGGAGGGAGTCCCTGAGCAGACAAACGTGACAGTCGTCACTAGCATTGTCGTGACCAATGACTTGTTGAACATACGCCCGCACGCCGCTACGTCTTAACCTGTAAAGACTAGCTTCCAAGCTCAAATGTTTAATAACTTTTGAACCATTAAACCTATTTACATGCCTTAAAAAGTGGGAGGAAGTAGCTTTCCAGTGGTACCACAAATGTCCCATTAAGATGGCTCGACAGAACTGGTTGTGCGATCGCGTTCTGCAGCACCACCTAAATCAAGCACATTTAAACCATCATGTTATTAAAACTTTTAAACATACTAATAGTTTCTGCAGAGTGTTAGGCGTACAACTCCCATCTGGTCAGAGCTTCTATATCGCTGTGCACATGCTTGTTTCTGAGAGGTTTTTAACATATCAAAGGAACTATGGACATTTGATCATCCTGTCACACACAGCAGCAACTAGATTTTATCCTAGATTTAGGAGTTTTAGTTGATTAGCCTACTATTTTAAAAACTGCAGAACAACCTCTTAAAGGGAGAGAGAGCTCATACAGATAAGCGAGAGTGTGCCATTACACATAGAGGTGGAGAGACTTGAGACTTTACGCACAGAGGTGGAGGGACTTTGGCTGAGGTTTGTTGACTGTAATTGATATGAGCTGCTGTTAAAGCTAAGTATAAAAGGCCTAAGTGTTTATAATACAGAGAATCAAAATTAATTTATTAAAAAAGAATTTACACAGCAGAAGACATTTGTCAACTGAAAACAGCGGTCATTAGACTCAGAGAGCGCGACGGAGACAGATTCATGTTGTGAATCTTAACATTTCTCTCCAGTTGATTTTGAGCTATTATTGTGAAAGCTCCGGGGGGCCAGAGGCACTGAGTATTTTTAATGTTCTAGGGGTATTCCAGGTATTCCGGGAATTCAATGTTTACAAATTAAGCACTGATGTTAACCAAGCACTTAGGGCCACACGTCCGTTTGTTATCAACGAGCTTATCCACACGCATGTTATCCAGACGCTTATCCACACGCACGTTATCCACACGCAAGTTATCCAGACGCTTATCCACACGCACGTTATCCAGACGCACGTTATCCAGACGCACGTTATCCAGACGCACGTTATCCAGACGCTTGTCCACACGCACGTTATCCACACGCACGTTATCCAGACGCTTATCCACACGCACGTTATCCAGACACTTATCTTCACGCACGTTATCCAGACGCTTATTCTCACGCACGTTATCCAGACGCACGCTATCCAGACACTTATCCACAAGTACGTTATCCAGACACTTATCCACACGCATGTTATCCAGACGCTTATCCACAAGCATGTTATCCAGGCGCTTATCCACACGCAAGTTAGCCACACGCACGTTATCCAGACACTTATCCACACGCACGTTATCCAGGCGCTTATCCTCATGCACGTTATCCAGACGCACGTTATCCAGACGCTTATCCTCACGCACGTTATCCAGACGCTTATCCACACGCATGTTATCCAGACGCTTATCCACATGCTTATCCACACGCATGTTATCCAGACGCTTATCCACACACAAGTTATCCACACGCTTATCCACACGCATGTTATCCAGTCGCTTATCCACACGCAAGTTATCCAGATGCTTATCCACACACGTTATCCAGACGCTTATCCACACGCAAGTTATCCACACGCACATTATCCTTACGCACGTTATCCTCACGCACGTTATCCAGACGCTTATCCTCACGCACGTTATCCAGACGCACGTTATCCAGACGCTTATCCACACGCATGTTATCCAGACGCTTATCCACACGCAAGTTATCCACACGCACGTTATCCAGACACTTATCCACACGCACGTTATCCAGACGCTTATCCACATGCATGTTATCCACACGCTTATCCACATGCAAGTTATCCACACGCACGTTATCCAGACACTTATCCACACGCACGTTATCCAGACGCTTATCCACATGCATGTTATCCACACGCTTATCCACACGCAAGTTATCCACATGCACGTTATCCAGCCACTTATCCACATGCACGTTATCCAGACGCTTATCCACACGCATGTTATCCAGACGCTTATCCACACGCAAGTTATCCACACGCACGTTATCCAGACGCTTATCCACACGCACGTTATCCAGACGCTTATCCACACGCAAGTTATCCAGACGCTTATCCACACGCAAGTTATCCAGACGCTTTTCCACACGCATGTTATCCATACACTTATCCACACGCAAGTTATCCACACGCACGTTATCCAGACACTTATCCCCATGCACGTTATCCAGACGCTTACCTCACGCACATTATCCAGACGCATGTTATCCAGACGCTTATCCACACGCAAGTTATCCACACGCACGTTATCCAGACACTTATCCACATGCACGTTATCCAGACGCTTATCCACACGCATGTTATCCAGACGCTTATCCACATGCATGTTATCCAGACGCTTATCCACACGCATGTTATCCAGACGCTTATCCACATGCAAGTTATGCCAGGTTATCCAGACGCTTATCCACATGCACGTTATCCAGACGCTTATCCACACACATGTTATCCAGATGCTTATCCACACGCAAGTTATCCAGACGCTTATCCACACGCATGTTATCCAGACGCTTATCCACACGCATGTTATCCAGACGCTTATCCACACGCACGTTATCCAGACGCTTATCCACATGCATGTTATCCACACGCAAGTTATCCACATGCACGTTATCCAGCCACTTATCCACACGCACATTATCTAGACGCTTATCCACACGCATGTTATCCAGACGCTTAGCCACATGCATGTTATCCAGACGCTTATCCACACGCATGTTATCCAGGCACTTATCCTCACGCACAGTATTCAGGCGCTTATCCTCATGCACGTTATCCAGACGCACGTTATCCAGACGCTTATCCTCACGCACGTTATCCAGACGCTTATCCACACGCATGTTATCCAGACGCTTATCCACATGCAAGTTATCCACACGCTTATCCACACGCATGTTATCCAGACGCTTATCCACACGCACGTTATCCAGACGCTTATCCACACGCAAGTTATCCAGACGCTTATCCACACGCATGTTATCCAGACGCTTATCCACACGCAAGTTATCCACACGCACGTTATCCAGACGCTTATCCACACGCACGTTATCCAGACGCTTATCCACACGCAAGTTATCCAGACGCTTATCCACACGCAAGTTATCCAGACGCTTTTCCACACGCATGTTATCCATACACTTATCCACACGCAAGTTATCCACACGCACGTTATCCAGACACTTATCCCCATGCACGTTATCCAGACGCTTACCTCACGCACATTATCCAGACGCATGTTATCCAGACGCTTATCCACACGCAAGTTATCCACACGCACGTTATCCAGACACTTATCCACATGCACGTTATCCAGACGCTTATCCACACGCATGTTATCCAGACGCTTATCCACATGCATGTTATCCAGACGCTTATCCACACGCATGTTATCCAGACGCTTATCCACATGCAAGTTATGCCAGGTTATCCAGACGCTTATCCACATGCACGTTATCCAGACGCTTATCCACACACATGTTATCCAGATGCTTATCCACACGCAAGTTATCCAGACGCTTATCCACACGCATGTTATCCAGACGCTTATCCACACGCATGTTATCCAGACGCTTATCCACACGCACGTTATCCAGACGCTTATCCACATGCATGTTATCCACACGCAAGTTATCCACATGCACGTTATCCAGCCACTTATCCACACGCACATTATCTAGACGCTTATCCACACGCATGTTATCCAGACGCTTAGCCACATGCATGTTATCCAGACGCTTATCCACACGCATGTTATCCAGGCACTTATCCTCACGCACAGTATTCAGGCGCTTATCCTCATGCACGTTATCCAGACGCACGTTATCCAGACGCTTATCCTCACGCACGTTATCCAGACGCTTATCCACACGCATGTTATCCAGACGCTTATCCACATGCAAGTTATCCACACGCTTATCCACACGCATGTTATCCAGACGCTTATCCACACGCACGTTATCCAGACGCTTATCCACACGCACGTTATCCAGACACTTATCCACACGCATGTTATCCAGACGCTTATCCACACGCATGTTATCCAGACACTTATCCACATGCAAGTTATCCCAGGTTATCCAGACGCTTATCCACATGCATGTTATCCAGACGCTTATCCACACACATGTTATCCAGATGCTTATCCACACGCAAGTTATCCAGACGCTTATCCACACGCATGTTATCCAGACGCTTATCCACACGCATGTTATCCAGACGCTTATCCACGTGCAAGTTATCCAGACGCAAGTTATCCAGACGCTTATCCTCACACACGTTATCCACACGCAAGTTATCCAGACGCTTATCCTCACACACGTTATCCACACGCAAGTTATCCAGACGCTTATACACACGCATGTTATCCAGACGCTTATCCACACGCAAGTTATCCACACGCACGTTATCCAGACGCATATCCACACGCACGTTATCCAGACGCTTATCCACACGCATGTTATCCAGACGCTTATCCACGTGCAAGTTATCCAGACGCAAGTTATCCAGACGCTTATCCTCACACACGTTATCCACACGCAAGTTATCCAGACGCTTATCCTCACACACGTTATCCACACGCAAGTTATCCAGACGCTTATACACACGCATGTTATCCAGACGCTTATCCACACGCAAGTTATCCACACGCACGTTATCCAGACGCATATCCACACGCACGTTATCCAGACGCTTATCCACACGCATGTTATCCAGGCGCTTATCCACATTCAAGTTATCCACACGCACATTATCCAGACACTTATCCTCACGCACGTTATCCAGACGCACGTTATCCAGACGTTTATCCTCATGCACCTTATCCAGACACTTATCCACACGCATGTTATACAGATGCTTATCCACATGCAAGTTATCCACACGCTTATCCACACGCAAGTTATCCAGACGCTTATCCACACGCATGTTTTCCAGACACTTATCCACACGCACGTTATCCAGACGCTTATCCACAGGCATGTTATCCACACGCTTATCCACATGCAAGTTATCCACACGCTTATCCACACGCAAGTTATCCACATGCACGTTATCCAGCCACTTATCCTCACGCACGTTATCCAGACACACGTTATCCAGATGCTTATCCTCAGGCACGTTATCCAGACGCTTATCCACACGCATGTTATCCAGGCGCTTATCCACATGCAAGTTATCCCAGGTTATCCAGACGCTTATCCACATGCACGTTATCCAGACGCTTATCCACACACATGTTATCCAGATGCTTATCCACACGCAAGTTATCCAGACGCTTATCCACACGCATGTTATCCAGACGCTTATCCACACGCAAGTTATCCACACGCACGTTATCCAGACTCTTATCCAGACGCACGTTATCCAGACGCTTATCTTCACGCACGTTATCCAGACGCTTATCCACACACATGTTATCCAGACGCTTATCCACATGCAAGTTATCCAGACGCTTATCCACATGCACGTTATCCACACGCATGTTATCCAGACGCTTATCCACACGCAAGTTATCCAGACGCTTATCCACACGCATGTTTTCCAGACACTTATCCACACGCACGTTATCCAGACGCTTATCCACAGGCATGTTATCCACACGCTTATCCACATGCAAGTTATCCACACGCTTATCCACACGCAAGTTATCCACATGCACGTTATCCAGCCACTTATCCTCACGCACGTTATCCAGACACACGTTATCCAGATGCTTATCCTCAGGCACGTTATCCAGACGCTTATCCACACGCATGTTATCCAGGCGCTTATCCACATGCAAGTTATCCCAGGTTATCCAGACGCTTATCCACATGCACGTTATCCAGACGCTTATCCACACACATGTTATCCAGATGCTTATCCACACGCAAGTTATCCAGACGCTTATCCACACGCATGTTATCCAGACGCTTATCCACACGCAAGTTATCCACACGCACGTTATCCAGACTCTTATCCAGACGCACGTTATCCAGACGCTTATCTTCACGCACGTTATCCAGACGCTTATCCACACACATGTTATCCAGACGCTTATCCACATGCAAGTTATCCCAAGTTATCCAGACGCTTATCCACATGCACGTTATCCACACGCATGTTATCCAGACGCTTATCCACATGCAAGTTATCCCAAGTTATCCAGACGCTTATCCACATGCAAGTTATCCACACGCACATTATCCAGACACTTATCCTCACGCACGTTATCCAGACGCACGTTATCCAGACGTTTATCCTCATGCACCTTATCCAGACGCTTATCCACACGCATGTTATCCAGATGCTTATCCACACGCAAGTTATCCACACGCTTATCCACACGCAAGTTATCCAGACGCTTATCCACACGCATGTTTTCCAGACACTTATCCACACGCATGTTATCCACACGCTTATCCACACGCAAGTTATCCACACACTTATCCACACGCAAGTTATCCACACGCTTATCCACACGCAAGTTATCCACATGCACGTTATCCAGCCACTTATCCTCACGCACGTTATCCAGACACACGTTATCCAGATGCTTATCCTCAGGCACGTTATCCAGACGCTTATCCACACGCATGTTATCCAGACGCTTATCCACATGCAAGTTATCCCAGGTTATCCAGACGCTTATCCACATGCACGTTATCCAGACGCTTATCCACACACATGTTATCCAGATGCTTATCCACACGCAAGTTATCCAGACGCTTATCCACACGCATGTTATCCAGACGCTTATCCACACGCAAGTTATACACACGCACGTTATCCAGACTCTTATCCAGACGCACGTTATCCAGACGCTTATCTTCACGCACGTTATCCAGACGCTTATCCACACACATGTTATCCAGACGCTTATCCACATGCAAGTTATCCCAAGTTATCCAGACACTTATCCACATGCACGTTATCCACACGCATGTTATCCAGACGCTTATCCACACGCAAGTTATCCACACGCACGTTATCCAGACTCTTATCCAGACGCACGTTATCCAGACGCTTATCTTCACACACGTTATCCAGACGCTTATCCACACACATGTTATCCAGACGCTTATCCACATGCAAGTTATCCCAAGTTATCCAGACGCTTATCCTCACGCACGTTATCCAGACGCACGTTATCCAGACGTTTATCCTCATGCACCTTATCCAGACGCTTATCCACACGCATGTTATCCAGATGCTTATCCACATGCAAGTTATCCACACGCTTATCCACACGCAAGTTATCCAGACGCTTATCCACACGCACGTTATCCAGACACTTATCCACAGGCATGTTATCCAGACGCTTATCCACATGCAAGTTATCCCAAGTTATCCAGACGCTTATCCACATGCAAGTTATCCACACGCACATTATCCAGACACTTATCCTCACGCACGTTATCCAGACGCACGTTATCCAGACGTTTATCCTCATGCACCTTATCCAGACGCTTATCCACACGCATGTTATCCAGATGCTTATCCACATGCAAGTTATCCACACGCTTATCCACACGCAAGTTATCCAGACGCTTATCCACACGCATGTTTTCCAGACACTTATCCACACGCATGTTATCCACACGCTTATCCACACGCAAGTTATCCACACACTTATCCACACGCAAGTTATCCACACGCTTATCCACACGCAAGTTATCCACATGCACGTTATCCAGCCACTTATCCTCACGCACGTTATCCAGACACACGTTATCCAGATGCTTATCCTCAGGCACGTTATCCAGACGCTTATCCACACGCATGTTATCCAGACGCTTATCCACATGCAAGTTATCCCAGGTTATCCAGACGCTTATCCACATGCACGTTATCCAGACGCTTATCCACACACATGTTATCCAGATGCTTATCCACACGCAAGTTATCCAGACGCTTATCCACACGCATGTTATCCAGACGCTTATCCACACGCAAGTTATCCACACGCACGTTATCCAGACTCTTATCCAGACGCACGTTATCCAGACGCTTATCTTCACGCACGTTATCCAGACGCTTATCCACACACATGTTATCCAGACGCTTATCCACATGCAAGTTATCCCAAGTTATCCAGACGCTTATCCACATGCACGTTATCCACACGCATGTTATCCAGACGCTTATCCACATGCAAGTTATCCCAAGTTATCCAGACGCTTATCCACATGCAAGTTATCCACACGCACATTATCCAGACACTTATCCTCACGCACGTTATCCAGACGCACGTTATCCAGACGTTTATCCTCATGCACCTTATCCAGACGCTTATCCACACGCATGTTATCCAGATGCTTATCCACATGCAAGTTATCCACACGCTTATCCACACGCAAGTTATCCAGACGCTTATCCACACGCATGTTTTCCAGACACTTATCCACACGCATGTTATCCACACGCTTATCCACACGCAAGTTATCCACACACTTATCCACACGCAAGTTATCCACACGCTTATCCACACGCAAGTTATCCACATGCACGTTATCCAGCCACTTATCCTCACGCACGTTATCCAGACACACGTTATCCAGATGCTTATCCTCAGGCACGTAATCCAGACGCTTATCCACACGCATGTTATCCAGACGCTTATCCACATGCAAGTTATCCCAGGTTATCCAGACGCTTATCCACATGCACGTTATCCAGACGCTTATCCACACACATGTTATCCAGATGCTTATCCACACGCAAGTTATCCAGACGCTTATCCACACGCATGTTATCCAGACGCTTATCCACACGCAAGTTATACACACGCACGTTATCCAGACTCTGATCCAGACGCACGTTATCCAGACGCTTATCTTCACGCACGTTATCCAGACGCTTATCCACACACATGTTATCCAGACGCTTATCCACATGCAAGTTATCCCAAGTTATCCAGACGCTTATCCACATGCACGTTATCCACACGCATGTTATCCAGACGCTTATCCACACGCAAGTTATCCACACGCACGTTATCCAGACTCTTATCCAGACGCACGTTATCCAGACGCTTATCTTCACACACGTTATCCAGACGCTTATCCACACACATGTTATCCAGACGCTTATCCACATGCAAGTTATCCCAAGTTATCCAGACGCTTATCCACATGCACGTTATCCAGACGAACATTATCCAGACACTTATCCTCACGCACGTTATCCAGACGCACGTTATCCAGACGTTTATCCTCATGCACCTTATCCAGACGCTTATCCACACGCATGTTATCCAGATGCTTATCCACATGCAAGTTATCCAGACGCTTATCCACACGCAAGTTATCCAGACGCTTATCCACACGCATGTTTTCCAGACACTTATCCACACGCACGTTATCCAGACGCTTATCCACAGGCATGTTATCCAGACGCTTATCCACATGCAAGTTATCCCAAGTTATCCAGACGCTTATCCACATGCAAGTTATCCACACGCACATTATCCAGACACTTATCCTCACGCACGTTATCCAGACGCACGTTATCCAGACGTTTATCCTCATGCACCTTATCCAGACGCTTATCCACACGCATGTTATCCAGATGCTTATCCACATGCAAGTTATCCACACGCTTATCCACACGCAAGTTATCCAGACGCTTATCCACACGCATGTTTTCCAGACACTTATCCACACGCATGTTATCCACACGCTTATCCACACGCAAGTTATCCACACACTTATCCACACGCAAGTTATCCACACGCTTATCCACACGCAAGTTATCCACATGCACGTTATCCAGCCACTTATCCTCACGCACGTTATCCAGACACACGTTATCCAGATGCTTATCCTCAGGCACGTTATCCAGACGCTTATCCACACGCATGTTATCCAGACGCTTATCCACATGCAAGTTATCCCAGGTTATCCAGACGCTTATCCACATGCACGTTATCCAGACGCTTATCCACACACATGTTATCCAGATGCTTATCCACACGCAAGTTATCCAGACGCTTATCCACACGCATGTTATCCAGACGCTTATCCACACGCAAGTTATACACACGCACGTTATCCAGACTCTTATCCAGACGCACGTTATCCAGACGCTTATCTTCACGCACGTTATCCAGACGCTTATCCACACACATGTTATCCAGACGCTTATCCACATGCAAGTTATCCCAAGTTATCCAGACACTTATCCACATGCACGTTATCCACACGCATGTTATCCAGACGCTTATCCACACGCAAGTTATCCACACGCACGTTATCCAGACTCTTATCCAGACGCACGTTATCCAGACGCTTATCTTCACACACGTTATCCAGACGCTTATCCACACACATGTTATCCAGACGCTTATCCACATGCAAGTTATCCCAAGTTATCCAGACGCTTATCCTCACGCACGTTATCCAGACGCACGTTATCCAGACGTTTATCCTCATGCACCTTATCCAGACGCTTATCCACACGCATGTTATCCAGATGCTTATCCACATGCAAGTTATCCACACGCTTATCCACACGCAAGTTATCCAGACGCTTATCCACACGCATGTTTTCCAGACACTTATCCACACGCACGTTATCCAGACACTTATCCACAGGCATGTTATCCAGACGCTTATCCACATGCAAGTTATCCCAAGTTATCCAGACGCTTATCCACATGCAAGTTATCCACACGCACATTATCCAGACACTTATCCTCACGCACGTTATCCAGACGCACGTTATCCAGACGTTTATCCTCATGCACCTTATCCAGACGCTTATCCACACGCATGTTATCCAGATGCTTATCCACATGCAAGTTATCCACACGCTTATCCACACGCAAGTTATCCAGACGCTTATCCACACGCATGTTTTCCAGACACTTATCCACACGCATGTTATCCACACGCTTATCCACACGCAAGTTATCCACACACTTATCCACACGCAAGTTATCCACACGCTTATCCACACGCAAGTTATCCACATGCACGTTATCCAGCCACTTATCCTCACGCACGTTATCCAGACACACGTTATCCAGATGCTTATCCTCAGGCACGTTATCCAGACGCTTATCCACACGCATGTTATCCAGACGCTTATCCACATGCAAGTTATCCCAGGTTATCCAGACGCTTATCCACATGCACGTTATCCAGACGCTTATCCACACACATGTTATCCAGATGCTTATCCACACGCAAGTTATCCAGACGCTTATCCACACGCATGTTATCCAGACGCTTATCCACACGCAAGTTATACACACGCACGTTATCCAGACTCTTATCCAGACGCACGTTATCCAGACGCTTATCTTCACGCACGTTATCCAGACGCTTATCCACACACATGTTATCCAGACGCTTATCCACATGCAAGTTATCCCAAGTTATCCAGACGCTTATCCACATGCACGTTATCCAGACGAACATTATCCACACGCACATTATCCAGACGCTTATCCTCACGCACGTTATCCTCACGCACGTTATCCAGACGCTTATCCTCACACACGTTATCCACACGCAAGTTATCCAGACGCTTATACACACGCATGTTATCCAGACGCTTATCCACACGCAAGTTATCCACACGCACGTTATCCAGACGCTTATCCACACGCACGTTATCCACACGCTTATCCACACGCAAGTTATCCAGACGCTTATCCACACGCATGTTATCCAGACGCTTATCCACATGCAAGTTATCCACATGCTTATCCGCACGCAAGTTATCCAGACGCTTATCCACACGCATGTTATCCAGACGCTTATCCACATGCAAGTTATCCAGACGCTTATCCACACGCAAGTTATCCAGGCGCTTATCCACACGCACGTTATCCAGACGCACGTTATCCAGACGCTTATCCTCATGCACGTTATCCAGACGCTTATCCACATGCAAGTTATCCAGACGCTTATCCACACGCATGTTATCCACACGCTTATCCACACGCAAGTTATCCACACACTTATCCACACGCAAGTTATCCACACGCTTATCCACACGCAAGTTATCCACATGCACGTTATCCAGCCACTTATCCTCACGCACGTTATCCAGACACACGTTATCCAGATGCTTATCCTCAGGCACGTTATCCAGACGCTTATCCACACGCATGTTATCCAGACGCTTATCCACATGCAAGTTATCCCAGGTTATCCAGACGCTTATCCACATGCACGTTATCCAGACGCTTATCCACACACATGTTATCCAGATGCTTATCCACACGCAAGTTATCCAGACGCTTATCCACACGCATGTTATCCAGACGCTTATCCACACGCAAGTTATACACACGCACGTTATCCAGACTCTTATCCAGACGCACGTTATCCAGACGCTTATCTTCACGCACGTTATCCAGACGCTTATCCACACACATGTTATCCAGACGCTTATCCACATGCAAGTTATCCCAAGTTATCCAGACACTTATCCACATGCACGTTATCCACACGCATGTTATCCAGACGCTTATCCACACGCAAGTTATCCACACGCACGTTATCCAGACTCTTATCCAGACGCACGTTATCCAGACGCTTATCTTCACACACGTTATCCAGACGCTTATCCACACACATGTTATCCAGACGCTTATCCACATGCAAGTTATCCCAAGTTATCCAGACGCTTATCCTCACGCACGTTATCCAGACGCACGTTATCCAGACGTTTATCCTCATGCACCTTATCCAGACGCTTATCCACACGCATGTTATCCAGATGCTTATCCACATGCAAGTTATCCACACGCTTATCCACACGCAAGTTATCCAGACGCTTATCCACACGCATGTTTTCCAGACACTTATCCACACGCACGTTATCCAGACACTTATCCACAGGCATGTTATCCAGACGCTTATCCACATGCAAGTTATCCCAAGTTATCCAGACGCTTATCCACATGCAAGTTATCCACACGCACATTATCCAGACACTTATCCTCACGCACGTTATCCAGACGCACGTTATCCAGACGTTTATCCTCATGCACCTTATCCAGACGCTTATCCACACGCATGTTATCCAGATGCTTATCCACATGCAAGTTATCCACACGCTTATCCACACGCAAGTTATCCAGACGCTTATCCACACGCATGTTTTCCAGACACTTATCCACACGCATGTTATCCACACGCTTATCCACACGCAAGTTATCCACACACTTATCCACACGCAAGTTATCCACACGCTTATCCACACGCAAGTTATCCACATGCACGTTATCCAGCCACTTATCCTCACGCACGTTATCCAGACACACGTTATCCAGATGCTTATCCTCAGGCACGTTATCCAGACGCTTATCCACACGCATGTTATCCAGACGCTTATCCACATGCAAGTTATCCCAGGTTATCCAGACGCTTATCCACATGCACGTTATCCAGACGCTTATCCACACACATGTTATCCAGATGCTTATCCACACGCAAGTTATCCAGACGCTTATCCACACGCATGTTATCCAGACGCTTATCCACACGCAAGTTATACACACGCACGTTATCCAGACTCTTATCCAGACGCACGTTATCCAGACGCTTATCTTCACGCACGTTATCCAGACGCTTATCCACACACATGTTATCCAGACGCTTATCCACATGCAAGTTATCCCAAGTTATCCAGACGCTTATCCACATGCACGTTATCCAGACGAACATTATCCACACGCACATTATCCAGACGCTTATCCTCACGCACGTTATCCTCACGCACGTTATCCAGACGCTTATCCTCACACACGTTATCCACACGCAAGTTATCCAGACGCTTATACACACGCATGTTATCCAGACGCTTATCCACACGCAAGTTATCCACACGCACGTTATCCAGACGCTTATCCACACGCACGTTATCCACACGCTTATCCACACGCAAGTTATCCAGACGCTTATCCACACGCATGTTATCCAGACGCTTATCCACATGCAAGTTATCCACATGCTTATCCGCACGCAAGTTATCCAGACGCTTATCCACACGCATGTTATCCAGACGCTTATCCACATGCAAGTTATCCAGACGCTTATCCACACGCAAGTTATCCAGGCGCTTATCCACACGCACGTTATCCAGACGCACGTTATCCAGACGCTTATCCTCATGCACGTTATCCAGACGCTTATCCACATGCAAGTTATCCAGACGCTTATCCACACGCATGTTATCCAGACGCTTATCCACACGCAAGTTATCCAGAAGCTTATCCACACGCAAGTTATCCACATGCTTATCCGCACGCAAGTTATCCAGACGCTTATCCACACGCATGTTATCCAGACGCTTATCCACATGCAAGTTATCCAGACGCTTATCCACACGCAAGTTATCCAGGCGCTTATCCACACGCACGTTATCCAGACGCACGTTATCCAGACGCTTATCCTCATGCACGTTATCCAGACGCTTATCCACATGCAAGTTATCCAGACGCTTATCCACACGCATGTTATCCAGACGCTTATCCACACACAAGTTATCCAGAAGCTTATCCACACGCAAGTTATCCAGACGCTTATCCACATGCAAGTTATCCAGACGCTTATCCACACGCATGTTATCCAGACGCTTATCCACACGCAAGTTATCCAGAAGCTTATCCACATGCATGTTATCCAGACGCTTATCCATACACAATTTATCCACACGCTTATCCACACGCATGTTTTCCAGACGCTTATCCACACGCAAGTTATCCAGACACTTATCCTCACGCACATTATCCAGACGCTTATCCTCACGCACGTTATCCAGACGCACGTTATCCAGACACTTATCCACACGCACGTTATCCAGACACTTATCCACACGCATGTTATCCAGACGCTTATCCACATGCATGTTATCCAGACGCTTATCCACACGCAAGTTATCCACACGCACGTTATCCAGACTCTTATCCAGACGCACGTTATCCAGACGCTTATCTTCACACACGTTATCCAGACGCTTATCCACACACATGTTATCCAGACGCTTATCCACATGCAAGTTATCCCAAGTTATCCAGACGCTTATCCACATGCACGTTATCCAGACGAACATTATCCAGACACTTATCCTCACGCACGTTATCCAGACGCACGTTATCCAGACGTTTATCCTCATGCACCTTATCCAGACGCTTATCCACACGCATGTTATCCAGATGCTTATCCACATGCAAGTTATCCACACGCTTATCCACACGCAAGTTATCCAGACGCTTATCCACACGCATGTTTTCCAGACACTTATCCACACGCACGTTATCCAGACGCTTATCCACAGGCATGTTATCCAGACGCTTATCCACATGCAAGTTATCCCAAGTTATCCAGACGCTTATCCACATGCAAGTTATCCACACGCACATTATCCAGACACTTATCCTCACGCACGTTATCCAGACGCACGTTATCCAGACGTTTATCCTCATGCACCTTATCCAGACGCTTATCCACACGCATGTTATCCAGATGCTTATCCACATGCAAGTTATCCACACGCTTATCCACACGCAAGTTATCCAGACGCTTATCCACACGCATGTTTTCCAGACACTTATCCACACGCATGTTATCCAGACACACGTTATCCAGATGCTTATCCTCAGGCACGTTATCCAGACGCTTATCCACACGCATGTTATCCAGACGCTTATCCACATGCAAGTTATCCCAGGTTATCCAGACGCTTATCCACATGCACGTTATCCAGACGCTTATCCACACACATGTTATCCAGATGCTTATCCACACGCAAGTTATCCAGACGCTTATCCACACGCATGTTATCCAGACGCTTATCCACACGCAAGTTATACACACGCACGTTATCCAGACTCTTATCCAGACGCACGTTATCCAGACGCTTATCTTCACGCACGTTATCCAGACGCTTATCCACACACATGTTATCCAGACGCTTATCCACATGCAAGTTATCCCAAGTTATCCAGACGCTTATCCACATGCACGTTATCCAGACGAACATTATCCACACGCACATTATCCAGACGCTTATCCTCACGCACGTTATCCTCACGCACGTTATCCAGACGCTTATCCTCACACACGTTATCCACACGCAAGTTATCCAGACGCTTATACACACGCATGTTATCCAGACGCTTATCCACACGCAAGTTATCCACACGCACGTTATCCAGACGCTTATCCACACGCACGTTATCCACACGCTTATCCACACGCAAGTTATCCAGACGCTTATCCACACGCATGTTATCCAGACGCTTATCCACATGCAAGTTATCCACATGCTTATCCGCACGCAAGTTATCCAGACGCTTATCCACACGCATGTTATCCAGACGCTTATCCACATGCAAGTTATCCAGACGCTTATCCACACGCAAGTTATCCAGGCGCTTATCCACACGCACGTTATCCAGACGCACGTTATCCAGACGCTTATCCTCATGCACGTTATCCAGACGCTTATCCACATGCAAGTTATCCAGACGCTTATCCACACGCATGTTATCCAGACGCTTATCCACACGCAAGTTATCCAGAAGCTTATCCACACGCAAGTTATCCACATGCTTATCCGCACGCAAGTTATCCAGACGCTTATCCACACGCATGTTATCCAGACGCTTATCCACATGCAAGTTATCCAGACGCTTATCCACACGCAAGTTATCCAGGCGCTTATCCACACGCACGTTATCCAGACGCACGTTATCCAGACGCTTATCCTCATGCACGTTATCCAGACGCTTATCCACATGCAAGTTATCCAGACGCTTATCCACACGCATGTTATCCAGACGCTTATCCACACGCAAGTTATCCAGAAGCTTATCCACACGCAAGTTATCCAGACGCTTATCCACATGCAAGTTATCCAGACGCTTATCCACACGCATGTTATCCAGACGCTTATCCACACGCAAGTTATCCAGAAGCTTATCCACATGCATGTTATCCAGACGCTTATCCATACACAATTTATCCACACGCTTATCCACACGCATGTTTTCCAGACGCTTATCCACACGCAAGTTATCCAGACACTTATCCTCACGCACATTATCCAGACGCTTATCCTCACGCACGTTATCCAGACGCACGTTATCCAGACACTTATCCACACGCACGTTATCCAGACACTTATCCACACGCATGTTATCCAGACGCTTATCCACATGCATGTTATCCAGACGCTTATCCACACGCAAGTTATCCACACGCACGTTATCCAGACTCTTATCCAGACGCACGTTATCCAGACGCTTATCCACACGGACGTTATCCAGACGCTTATCCACACGCATGTTATCCAGACACTCATCCACATGCAAGTTGTCCACACACTTATCCAGACGCTTATCCACACGCATGTTATCCAGACGCTTATCCACACGACAAGTTATCCACACGCATGTTATCCAGACGCTTATCCACACGCACGTTATCCAGACGCTTATCCTCACGCACGTTATCCTAGACCTAAGTAAAATACTACAGAGCCACAGGTACGTTGCCGCTACGCCGGCATGTATTTGGTAATGACATTTGGGACGCCACCACCGCCTCAAAGCCATTACGTCACATCTGATGTCTCATTATACATTAAATACAATGCTAATGTGGCAAGGGTTGATGAATGGTAATATCTTATGTCAAATAATAACCGACAAAGCCACCTGGGGGCTTGCACCCCAGGAAATACACAACTTAAAACTCCAAATGTAAATAATTAAGACACGGATTCGTACACTGATGAGGCAGAGACGTGGTTTCAAAAGAATTTAAGGGATTTATTTGAATAAATCAAAGGAAATATGCAAACTAAAGTGGACTGAAGCTGTGGGGAAGAAAAAAATGGTTAAACAATATAATAATGCAAATACTAATAAGGACAATTAAGATATATTTTTATTGATCACAGAATCTAAAATATGTAAAATGTAAAGTTGAGGTTTAAAACACTACCATTCTAGAAATAAACCAAAACTGAGCTTAAGCCAGTATTGAAGAGGCAGACTACACTGAAGAAGGTGTGGGGGTGCTACCACATACTCACCTTTGTGAAGCACAGCAAATCTCACAGTAATCCAAACTTTAGTGCAGTCTAATTGTGACCCAGTGCTCTTAACTCGCATGCAAAGTGTGGGGACCTCACCCTGGGTACCTAGCCTCCCCAACTAAGTGGCTCAGTGGCTGAAAGAAAAACAAATAATTAAATAATCAAAACAAAGGAAACAAGCAATTTCCAGTTGGTTGACGGCAAACTAAATAAACTAATAAACACTAAGTCAAAGTAATACAAAAACAGAAAAATATGAACAAACAAAACAAAACTAACAGGGACAATCAATGAGTTAAAGGGCCCAAAAAGAAAAGTATTTAAACTAAAGGCAAACACTACAAAAAGAGGCAAAACAGCAGAAAAGGAAGCAAAACAGCAGAAAAAGGGCAAAACAGCAGCAGTTAAAGCCCACAATTGCACCACAAGTGGGCAGTATATAGTGGAGTACAGTAAGCTCTGAACAGCTCAGTTTTAACATTGTCTGAGCACATTGAAAATTTACGTGCCAGCATTGAGCAGCTTGAGCATACAGTTTGCAGCACTGACGCTGCACATCATCATCATCACTCAAGTCATTCCTGATAATATGTCCCAGATATTTGACTTTATCTACCACACTCAGGGCTTGATCAGAGATAAAGAATGAAGGAAAATTATGCTTTCGATCGTCCTTTGATTTTACTATCATGACAATGGTCTTCTTGCTATTATACTTTATGTCACACTGCACTCCATAACTCGAGCAGATTCTTAGAAGTTGCTGTAGGCCAGCACTATAAGGTGACAAGATTACTAAGTCATCAGCATACATCAAATGGTTAACGATTCTATCTCCAACCATACAACCAGTCTTACAAGCTTTAAGCTGTTCAGAGAGATCGACCATATACATATTAAAAAGAAGTGGTGGCAGAATTCCACCTTGTCGGACCCCATTGGTCACTGAAAAGGGTGCCAATATACTCCTGCCCCATCGGGCGCATATGGATTGATGCAAATACCAGAAATGCAATATTCTTATCAAATAAGGTGGGACCCCTCTGTTATGTAATTTCGTAAATAATTCACAGTGTTTTATCCTACCAAAGGCTTTGGACGCATCCAGAAAACACATAAATATAGTCAAGTTTTTTCTCCTGTACATGTTAACAACTTCCTTCAGAGCATACACATATCTGTATTGTGTTTATTCAAAATGTTGGTCTGTTTTCGCAATGTATTCCTGAAGGCGATCCAAGAGAATTAGTTCTAATACTTTTGAGAGTATACTAGCCAGGGCAATTGGTCTGTAGTTCTCACTGCTGGATATTTTACCAGTTTCTTCTTTGACTACTGGCACTAGTAACACAGACAACATAGAATCAGGTAGCACACCATGCATCAACAAACCATTATCATCATTATAATCAATCATTCAAATCTTTGTCCTGTGGCTTATCGTGGTGATCACTGGTAGTATCTTCATGAACATCTGTCTGTATATAGCCTCAGTTCTTTCTCACTGAAAATGCAGGTTGGACTTCTAACTTTAATTGTTCCTGGTGGCATCTTTATGAGCTGAGTTTATGTTTGAGTCATCTTCTGTTAGCTTCGATTTCATCAGTCTAAAGAATCTGAAGACAAACACAGTGTTGTCTGTATTCTGAGTGAGATACTGTTCTAATAGAAACAGAGAGAACTGTGGAGAACTTCAGCTCTGCCTCCTGATTACTGATTATCCATCTGCTAGTTTGAACTGGAACAATCTGATTAAAAATTATCTTTGTTCTAAATGCTTTCATTAACCAGCTGTATATCTGTATCAGGATGCAGGAACAGAGACCAGACTCTCCTGGACCCAGCTGTGTGTCCATGAACAGTTACCGGTCTATAGATCGTTTTATTGACTTTAAAGATGGACTTCCTGCTGATGGACGGTAAGAATTAAAAATCAAGTTAATGTTCTGACTCTGTTGTTCAAAGACTCATATCTCGGCTCAGAGCTTCATAATATATGACCTGTTGTTCTCTTGTGTAATATGTCCTGTAACAGAGTTTTGTCTGTGTGTGTGTGTGTGTGTTATGGTGTGCCGAATGGTTCATCACATGCACGCAGGATGTACGCACAAGTTATTATTTCATGAAAGTCCCATGCGTACAGATTTTTTTTCTCACTGTCCACTGAACAGCTCCTACATTGCACCTTTTTTGTTTTATATTTTACATTTTTAAATTCTATTTTATATATTGTAATATCTTCTTATACTGTATTATTTAAGTTGTTGCTAGTTCTGCTTTATTTCCTTGTTAATTGTTTAGCACCAATACACCAAGTCAAATTCCTTGTGAAAATGTACTTGGCAATAAAATGATTCTGATATGAATATGAATATGTTGTCACAAACACACAGAGTGTCTTTGATGCAAACTTTGTCATCTTCGGGTATTTCACTGCCAGGCATCAAATGTTTCCAAATGAACAGACACCTTTAGCGTCTGATCAGCTCAGTGTGGTGTGCACATTCCTGAGCCTGGCAGTCCGTTATTCTTCGTGTCCGTATTATCGTGATCTAACTGCCACTGACTTTTTATGCACCATGAATCTGTGCCATCTCCTTGTGTAATTCAAGGAAGCATTTCAGCGCTGCTCCAAATATCATTAAACTATGTTTAATCTCGTTTTGGGGCACCAACCTGTAATCAGGTAAATATAACCAAAATATCACTCAAATCAGTCTCAAATTAGTTATTTAATTACTAATATTATTAATAATTAATAACTATATTTAATAAATTGAAGGCGTGAAATCCGTACACAAAGCCTTCGCACCCAGCTTATATCACAATGCAAATACACCAGTAACCACAAACAACTGCTCTCTTAAATTATAACAGAATTTATTTAAACAAAGCAACATCAATCCAAAATCAATGAACTTAATTAAACAAATAACTATTATAAACTAATCTAAGCAACAAACATTATCAAGCAAAGGCTTGTGGAAGGGGTGTGAATGTAGGTGTGTGTGTGTTTGTGTGTGTGTGAGAGAGAGAGAGAGAGAGGGGGAAGAAAAAAGGGGGGGGGATGGCTTCGTACCCACGTGGTCGTTCACGATGGTGCAAATCTAACAAAAACCTGAGTGCGTGCGTGCGTGTGTGGATGAAAGGGAGAGAAAAGGGGGGGAAGATTACTTCGTCCCACGTGGTCGCCCTTCCGATGGCGCACACCTAACAAAGGCCTAAATGTGGCCTTAAGGTCTAAAAGAGACCGAGTTCGGCCCTACACGATCTGTGTCTCTGAGGCGTCTGGATAGCCGCGAGTGTATAGATCTCTGTGCGTAATGGCGCGGTGGTGGAGTTGGTCTCCAGATGTACATTTACACGGGAATATGTGTGTGTGTATGTTCGTAGAAGGGGAAATAAAAGAGGATAAAAGAGAATAAAAGAGAAATGCGTGCCTGAAGAGGCCGGATCACAGTCCGACTCCCGCGCCACAACTCGGAGTAATTCCCTTCATTCACAGAAACAAACCAATAGCCGAATTCAGGTTAATACGGCTTACACTGGTCTTTCTGATCAGAAGAGTAATACCCGGTTATAACGCTGTTACGCTAAACACATATCGGACGCAGCGGTCCGAAACAACAACAACAGTTTTAAACAGTTAAAACTCAGGACGCAGCGGTCCAGCAAAGATAAAAATTACCGTTTCTGCTTCGATCAACAATTGTTAAAAACACTCTCTAAAGCTAATTCTGCCCAGACCTAATTAAACCTCACTTGTGAATCGCTTTGTCTGCGATTGGTGAAAGGAAAAGAGTCTGGCGATGGAGCAGATCTTCTGTCCGTCCTGGTGCAGAGGCGTCTGATGGCCGTCGAGTGGAAAGATGTCCTTTGATGTCCTTTCGTTGCAGGACGGAATAAGACCGTTATCTTTCTGATAATCTGTTATAGTCTCCGAGAAACTGAGATGCGTTCACTGGACAATCCGAGCTCGGAATTTAGAACCTGCCAGCCGCGGATTACCTGCGCGCCAAAAAAACTTAAAACAAAGGACGATTGTTGCAGAAACAGGAGGTGAGCTTGTGTCTCCGAGCACTAGAAGTCAGCGCGTGGAAAGAGGAAGAACAATGGAAGTCTTAGAGCTTTGTAGCCTGGCCTGCTCCATGGGGGATCTACCTCAGGTCCCCTCCAATGAGGAGAGAGAGGTTCCGGTCCCCCCCTTACTTCACGCGTAGGTGTGAAGTACCGCAGGGGATTCTGGGATTAAGAGTCCTTTTAGGCCTCTTTGTGATCTCAGTGAATAACTCAAATGAGGCTTTTACAGAGGTGCAGGCCCAAGTCCATTGTTTGACTGTCCTAAGCCTGCGTGGCCCAACATAATCTAAGCAACAAACATTATCAAGCAAGGCTTGTGGATGAGGTGTAACTGTGTGTGTGTGTGTGTGTGTAGATGAGTGTGTATGTAGATGAGAGAGAGAGAGAGAAAACAAGATGGTGGAGCGAGACAATGCACCATGTGGCTTCGTCACATGGTGACAAAATGGTGGACAACAAAGGAAGCCGTGTGGCTACCTTTCGGAATAGTTTGAGCTCTCTGAGCTGAGTTCAGTAACTGTTACTTAAACACCAGAAAGCCAGTGGCCGGACTTTGATTCAATGGCGGGTACACTGGTCTTTCTGATTGTGAAAGCCGTTGACTAAAGGTAAACTAGCATAGCATTACATACATAGGCGAACACAGCAGTTCATTACAATAAAATACAAATGCATACAAATGCAGCAGCTTACAACAGATAATAAACCGAATGTGACGTGTCGTCAACAATGATGCATAATTATCAGTGGTTATAAAAGAAACATAACTATTTCCGGAACTATTTCTGCCCAGACCAAAGCTCTTACTTGGGGTAACTCCTGGTGATCGTTGTAAGGTTGGTTAGATCGTCACTCTGTTGAATGTTAAATCAACAGATCCAGGCAGGGTTCCTTCGTGGCAGGTGTAGGAGGAGGGTAGCGGGATTCAGATCTTCGACCATCCTCTGGTGACAGGTGACATCCTCTGGTGTCAGCAGACAAGACTTGAAGAGAAGGAAGCAATGCCTAGCGATTGTTTTTAAAGGCTGGAGCTGCCTGTGGGTTTACCTCAGGCCTCCTCCAATGAGGATAGAGAATTCCGACGCCCCCCACCCCCCCACTTTTCACACCTATTTGTTAGTTTCTGTTGGGGGGTTGCTGGGCTAAGAACCCTTTGTTTAGTTGCCTTCAAAATAACTTTAGTCAGGCTTGAGACTGTGATACAGGCCTGAGTCCTTTGTTCCACACACATGGCTGAGGCCCAACAGGCATGTTTACAGTTTGATGAAAGCTGGTGATGCAGGCGCAACAGCAGGCTGCTCTATTTAGAAGTGATGTCATGCTGAAACTTTGAAGTGATCAGCACAGTACTTTCACCTCTGGGTGACCTAAAAATGAACCTTCTGTTAATAAAATCAGTTATTATTAATATTACCTGACTGGTTTTACAATAATCAGAGGTAAAATAAGTCAGGAGATGCCAGAGGCTCAACGCCGGTGTCCGGAACCTTCACTTAGTCTGGATGTGAGGAGACGGTCTTTTTTTATCTGCACGAGCTGCTCTTTGTGGCATTCCAGGAAGGAAGGAAGTGTTGTTATTATCAGTCAAACTTTAGTTTTACATCAGTCAAAACAGGAGAAACTGGTAAGACGTGTGGACAGAAGTGAAGAGCGTCAGGATGAGCATGCAGTGCAGCCGTGTTCCTGTGGTTAAGTCCCGGAGCTCTGATCAAATTCTGGAAACTTGTGAGCAAATAAAACAAAATAAATACTGCTCCTTCTACCTCTCTTGAAAACCTGCATTCTGTGTCACCTCTCTCTTTCTGTTCAGCCTGTTTGCTGATTTACGTCAAGCAGGAGCAGCTCGTTCACTCCTCAACTCATCTTTTAAACGTTACTCCCTGCTGAGAAGATAGTTTACAGTGTCCCGTTTGATTAATTTTTGTATCATCATATTACCCTTTATGTTGCTCATTATACAAAGGTTTTTTACAATTTGGGGGAAATAAGTATTACAAATATTTAATTCATGAAAAATCTCGTAAAAATTTTTTTCAATAAATTTCCCCCTTCAATATTATTCTTATACCCCTAAAATCAAGAGGGTTTGGCAATCCCCTGGGAAGTTTTGACGACCCCCATTTTGGGAACCACTGCTGTAGACAACCTGAGTCCTTCCTCACTGAACTTGCAGGTTTGGTTTCTAACCTTTCCTGTTCCTGTTGGCATCTACTTGAGTTGTGTTTCTTTGAGTACTGAATTAGGGACAGACTAAGTGTTTACTGTATCTTTGGGGTATTCTGGGTGGGTAACTATTCTAACAGAAGATAAAGAAGTGTGAAGGACTTCACATCTGCTTCTTGGTTACACGTTTGAGATCTGTTAAGCATTAACTGGTGACATACATTTCTTAATTCTTTGTATCAGGATGCAGGAACAGAGACCAGACTCTCCTGGACCCAGCTGTGTGTCCATGAAGAGTGACCGGTCCATAGCGCACCCTATGAACTTTAAAGATGGACTTCCTGCTGATGGACGGTGAGATCTGATAACTGAAGTTTATTTTCTGACTCTGCTGAAGAAGGACTCATATCATGGTCCAGAGCTTCATAGGGGCTCAACAGCACTATAATGTAAAGCATCGCGGCTTTAGGCTATATTCACTTGAAGGCAGATAGGCATGTTGTACATAAACAATTAAGACATTAAAAAAACAAACTTACAGCAGCTGTTTTTATTATTACCGTAATATCCTAAATATATGTCACATCAGTATATAATACGCAGTCTGATGTTAGAGGTCTCCCAGAGAGAGAAAGTTTTAGACTGTCTTCCTGCGTGATGATTTCTCTTGTGTTCAGCTAAGTTTACAACTTGCAGTTTCTCTGCTGCTGTGACACTCTTTTTGTAACCATCTGTTTTCTCTTCATGGACTTTGCACTCCTACTAGCTACAGTACGGTAGTCGAGCTTTCAGTCTGCGGTGAAAGTTGTGATGTACAGACCCTCGTCCCTCGAGTCCCGCTGCCCACCTCAGCTGGACACTCTTAACTTTAACTGAGGCGTCTTTTCAATCAGTCCACCTCTCCACAAGCTTTATTCAATGAACAGTATGCCACCGTTTTCTTTAAACTGCATAGCAAGGCCTAAGCCACTGCGACTGTATCTTTGGGGTATTCTGGGTGGGTTCTTCTTCAATTTGTTAATTCTTTGTATCAGGATGCAGGAACAGAGACCAGACTCTCCTGGACCCAGCTGTGTGTCCATGAAGAGTGACCGCTCCATGGCACACCCTATGAACTTTAAAGATGGAGATCCTGCTGATGGAAGGTAAGAATGAAAAACTTAAATTTATTTTGTGAAAAATTAATAATTAAATGTCAAGGGTCCTGAAAATATCAGGTATCTCCTCTGCTCAGCGGTACAGAGGGTACAACGTTACTCATTCAGAATGATCTGCCTCCAGATCAGATCTCTTATCTTCTTTCTTTTGACTCTTCTTGTCTTGTTGAACTCTTCATTCTTTTCTTCTGAGGGTTCAATCACTTCAAACACATTTCACATAGTAGGATTCAAGAGTTGTTCATGTAGATGTAATGTTGCTGTTAAATCACCTACTGTCAAGTTTCTTGTGCTTCCCAACTTGAGAGGAATGATCTTCTACACAAAAAGGACTGGAGGAAGCTGCGGCCCAGAATGGCACTAAATGAATGTGGAAAATTCATCCTGCCGATTCCCCTCATAGAAATGGTGCTGCAGAAGCTGCTGTACGCATTGTCAAGAGAGCATTACAGAGCATTGGGAAGGAATCGGTGTTTAGCTACAGTGAATTTCAGACAGCCCTTCAAATTGCAGCCAGCCTAGCAAATGAGCGCCCAATTGATGCAAGAGTGCAAAGCAGAGGAGATTGTATTCAGTATGTCACACCAAACAGTCTTCTTCTGGGACGGGCATCACAAAGTGGGGACCTAAATACCTTTGACTTCTCCAGCTACCTTTACAAAAGACTTCAAGCAATGCAGTCAGAGGTGACAAAGTTCTGGAGAAGCTGGAGCCAACTAGCAGGCCCAAACTTATTTGTAAGGAATAAGTGGCACACTGCACAAAGGAACGTTGCTGTTGGAGACATAGTGTGGATAGCCGACCAAAATGCGCTGAAGGGACAATTCAAGCTGGGCAGAGTCACAAATACCAATACAGACGGTAAAAGCATTGTAAGGGACGTCAGCATCAGGGTCTTCCCAAGTTACTGTGTTCCAATGAGGAGAGCTCAGACAGCTGCAAGAAGCCATCCAACCTTAGATGGACAAAAAGCATAGGTAGGGAGGTTTGACTTTAAAGGTAACGATCTCCCCTGTGCTTCCATGAGGAAGATCGAATGGGAGATGTCTAGTCAAACCGGAGTTTGATCTGTTAGAAAATAAATGAATTAATAGATCAGATAAATAAATGAAGTTTGATTATTTCAAGGAAGGAAAAGACAAGAAAATCATAAGGGGAAGATTAAATTAGCAGCATAAACATTTAGATTAATTTAATAAATCAGTTATGTTATTGAAAGGTATTGTTTGCTAAAATTGGAAATAAATGGGTAGTAGAGAGTAGAGTTCTGGTGATAAATAAGTTTTAAAAAATCAGACCTAACCGGAAGGAATCAATCCTCACAGCACCAGAGTCATTAAAGCAAACGCACAGACAGCATGAAAAAGGAGGAGAGGCAGACCGACAGGTGGCTCGCAGAAACGAAAAGAAAAACCATCCCAAAACACTGAATTGTGCGAAATTGATCATCTACGACAAAACCAAGGAGGCAGCCGGTAAGGTGCTGTAGGAACTTAAAAAAGACTGTTTGCTGGCATGAAAAGTGTCGCAGCAGTGCCGGCTCGGGCACACGCTGTTTTTGTTTGTTTAGTTTGATAGCGTGCCTGTTTATGTTTAATGATTTGATTGTTTGTTATTCTCTACTGTGAGATAAATTGTATTTATTAAGGGGATCGTTATAAACTGTTGCGGAAGCACAGGGTGAGGACAGGCTTTTTGAATTGATGGATTGATTGATTGGGCATATCGTCACAAGTGGGTATGTTAGAATTTGGTGAGGGGTTTGTTAAAAAGACATGAGTTTGTGCGGGTGTAAATAGATATATTAAAATGGAGAAAGATGAAAATGTGTTTAAAATACAAAATATATGTTAAAATACAGAAATATTAAAATTGTTTAAGATACAAAATAAATGTTAAGATGCAGAGAGATTAAAATGTGTTTAAAACACAAAATAAGTTAAAAGGTTGACCGAAGGCATTAATTAATTTAATTTAGCATGTATTTTGCCTTGAATGTTGGAGGTGTATGGTTTAAATTAAGCACATATTAACTTGCATTTGTTTGGTTGTTGTTTTTCTTCTTTTTGGGCGGCTGTGGCTCAGTTGGTAGAGTCATCGCCTCTCAACCAGAAGGGTTAGGGTTCGATCCCCAGCTGAGCAACATGTCCGTTGTGTCTTTGGGCAAGACACTTAGCCCTGAATTGCTCCCGCTGCTTCAGTGGTGGTGTATGAATGGATTAGTTACTTCTGATGGATGTTACTACATAGCGATTTATACCATCAGTGTGTGAAAGGGTATGAATGGGTGGGTGTGACATGTGGTGTAAAAGCGCTTTCAGTAGCGCTATATAAGCTCAAGTCCATTTACCATTTTCAAAAGGTTTTTCACCTAAGCAGCTAAAGCTGACAGCTAAATTGATAGCCTAAAAATAAAAGGAACTGAAAAAGGAATTGTTTGAGTGGAGTCCAGTCCTTTTTGTGTAGAAGATCATTCCTCTCGAGTTGGGAAGCACAAGAAACTTGACATCTACATTCATGACCTGTCATTTTGTTGTCATGTCAGAACACCTTTAGTAAGCTGTCATTAATTATCCTTGAACTTGAACTTTTCTCTGCAGGGTTCAGCAGAGTCCTGAGGGTCAGAGTGATCCGTCCAACCAGCAGCATCAACCAGACCTGAACTCTATATTTATGGTGTGTACAACACATTTTTAAAACAAACTACAGAAACAAGGATTTCATGATAAACCATCTTTCTGTTTAGACCAGCTGACCTTCAGACTGACAGATGAACCACATGTTCTACCAGTTTATATTAAATATCCAGTGTCTCCTTCTGTTCCAGCTGCTGGAGGAGAACATCGTCACCTTTGTGAAAAACGAGCTGAAGAGAGTCCAGAGGGTTCTGAGTCCAGATTACCCAGAATGCTTAGAGAGTCAGAGTGAGGCTGAAGAGCGGGGGAGAAGTTGTAAAGAGGCATTTTTGAAGATCACTCTCCACTTCCTGAGGAGAATGAAGGAGGAGGAGCTGGCTGACTGTCTGCAGAGCAGTAAGAACATTTTAACAGATTTAGTGTTTTAGAAATAGGGCAAAGAGGTTTAAAGGTCTAAACTCAGATAGTCATGTGATCTATATCAGGATCTGTTCATTGATTTCACTTCTTTCTTTATTCAGGAATGTTTGGTGCAGTGTGCTGCCAAAAACTCAAATTTAACCTGAAGGGGAAGTTCCAGTGTGTGTTTGAGGGGATTGCTAAAGCAGGAAACAGAACCCTTCTGAACCAGATCTACACAGAGCTCTACATCACAGAGGGAGGGACTGGAGAGGTCAATGATGAACACGAGGTCAGACAGATTGAAACAGCATCCAGGAAATCACACAGACCAGAAACAACCATCAGACAAGAAGACATATTTAAAGTCTCACCTGGAAGAGATGAACCAATCAGAACAGTGATGACAAAGGGAGTGGCTGGCATCGGGAAAACAGTCTTAACACAGAAGTTCACTCTGGACTGGGCTGAATACAAAGCCAACCAGGACATACAGTTCACATTTCCATTCACTTTCAGAGAGCTGAATGTGCTGAAAGAGAAAAAGTTCAGCTTGGTGGAACTTGTTCATCACTTTTTTCCTGAAACCAAGGAAGCAGGAATCTGCAAGTTTGAAGAGTTCCAGGTTGTGTTCATCTTTGACGGTCTGGATGAGTGTCGACTTCCTCTGGACTTTAAAAACAATGAGACTCTGACTGATGTCACAGAGTCCACCTCAGTAGATGTGCTGCTGACAAACCTCATCAGAGGGAAACTGCTTCCCTCTGCTCGCCTCTGGATGACCACACGACCTGCAGCAGCCAATCAGATCCCTCCTAAGTGTGTTGACATGGTGACAGAGGTCAGAGGGTTCACTGATCCTCAGAAGGAGGAGTACTTCAGGAAGAGATTCAGAAATGAGGATCAGGCCAGCAGAATCATCTCCCACATCAAGACATCCCGAAGCCTCCACATCATGTGCCACATCCCAGTCTTCTGCTGGATCACTGCTACAGTTCTGGAGGATGTTCTGAAGACCAGAGAGGGAGGAGAGCTGCCCAAGACCCTGACTGAGATGTACATCCACTTCCTGGTGGTTCAGTCCAAACTGAAGAACATCAAGTATGATGGAGGAGCTGAGACAGATCCACACTGCAATAAAAAGAGCAAGAAGATGATTGAGTCTCTGGGAAAACTGGCTTTTGAGCAGCTGCAGAAAGGAAACCTGATCTTCTATGACTCAGACCTGACAGAGTGTGGCATCGATATCAGAGAAGCATCAATGTACTCAGGAGTGTTCACACAGATCTTTAAAGAGGAGAGAGGACTGTACCAGGACAAGGTGTTCTGCTTCATCCATCTGAGTGTTCAGGAGTTTCTGGCTGCTCTTCATGTCCATCTGACCTTCATCAACTCTGGAGTCAATCTGATGTCAGAAAAACAAACGACATCCAAGATGTCTAAAATCTTTGGAGACAGACATAAACTAAAACATCTCCACCAGAGTGCTGTGGACCAGGCCTTACAGAGTTCTAATGGACACCTGGACTTGTTCCTCCGCTTCCTCCTTGGCCTTTCTCTAGAGACCAATCAGAATCACATACAAGGTCTGCTGACACACACAGGAAGTGGCTCACAGACCAATCAGAAAACAGTCAAGTACATCAAGGAGAAGATCAGTGAGGATCTGTCTGCAGAGAAAAGCATCAATCTGTTCCACTGTTTGAATGAACTGAATGATCGTTCTCTAGTGGAGGAGATCCAACAGTCCCTGAGATCAGGACGTCTCTCCACAGATAAACTGTCTCCTGCTCAGTGGTCAGCTCTGGTCTTCATCTTACTGTCATCAGAAAAAGATCTGGACGTGTTTGACCTGAAGAAATACTCTGCTTCAGAGGAGGCTCTTCTGAGGCTGCTGCCTGTGATCAAAGCTTCAAACAAAGCTCTGTACGTGCTCACATAACTATCCAGGTTAAATGTAATTCTCTTCATTCAGAAATAACAACTATAGTTTTAAATTGATTTCATGTGTTCTTCTGAATCCTCTTCAGGCTGAGTGGCTGTAACCTCTCAGAGAGAAGCTGTGAAGCTCTGTCCTCAGTCCTCAGCTCCCAGTCCTCTAGTCTGAGAGAGCTGGACCTGAGCAACAACAACCTGCAGGATTCAGGAGTGAAGCTGCTGTGTAGTGGTTTAGAGACTCTACGCTGTAAACTGGAAAAACTCAGGTTAGGACTTGTACACTCAATAAGCTTGCATGTACTTCTTTTATTTGATATTTTAATGTACTTATCAAAAAATACTCTTCAGGCTGAATAGCTGTAACCTGTCAGAGATAAGCTGTGAAGCTCTGTCCTCAGTCCTCAGCTCCCAGTCCTCTAGTCTGAGAGAGCTGGACCTGAGCAACAACAACCTGCAGGATTCAGGAGTGAAGCTGCTGTGTAGTGGTTTAGAGACTCTACCCTGTAAACTGGAAAAGCTCAGGTTAGGACTTGTTCATGCAAAAGTTCACTCAATAAGCTTGCATGTACTTCTTTTATTTGATATTTTAATGTACTTTTCAAAAAAATACTCTTCAGGCTGAGTAGCTGTAACCTGTCAGAGATAAGCTGTGAAGCTCTGTCCTCAGTCCTCAGCTCCCAGTCCTCTAGTCTGAGAGAGCTGGACCTGAGCAACAACAACCTGCAGGATTCAGGAGTGAAGCTGCTGTGTAGTGGTTTAGAGACTCTACGCTGTAAACTGGAAAAACTCAGGTTAGGACTTGTACACTCAATAAGCTTGCATGTACTTCTTTTATTTGATATTTTAATGTACTTATCAAAAAATACTCTTCAGGCTGAATAGCTGTAACCTGTCAGAGATAAGCTGTGAAGCTCTGTCCTCAGTCCTCAGCTCCCAGTCCTCTAGTCTGAGAGAGCTGGACCTGAGCAACAACAACCTGCAGGATTCAGGAGTTAAGCTGCTGTCTGCTGGACTAAAGAGTCGTCTCTGTAGACTGGACACTCTCAGGTTAGTGTGCAGCTGATGAAGATGTTTTCTTGATGAATCATTTATAAAAATGGGCCTTGGTGGTGGTTTAAAGTCTTAGTTTCTGTATGGTAACACATTAAAGCTGTAAAGCTCTGAGCTCGTTCTGTAGCTCCCAGTCTTTTAGTCTGAGGAAGCTGGACTGGAATAAAGAAAGTTAAATGTAAATATGAAGTTCTATTTTAGTCATTTACAAATTATGGATAATGGTTGAAACATCAAGAAATTAAGAAGCTTTTCTTGAGATTGTGTGTGTGTGTGTGTGTGTGTGTGTGTGTGTGTGTGTGTGTGTGTGTGTGTGTGTGTGTGTGTGTGTGTGTAGTCTATCAGGTTGTCTTATCACAGAACAAGGTTGTGCGTCTCTGGCCTCAGCTCTAAGCTCCTCCCCCCTGAGAGAGCTGGACCTGAGCTACAATCATCCAGGAGAACGAGGAGAGAAGCTGCTGTCTGCTGGACTGGAGAATCCACACTGCAGACTGGAGACACTGAGGTACAGACACACAGACAGAAGCTGTCTCACTGTTTCTGAATGATGAACTCTGCTTCTTGTCTGATGCTGGATTTAGATGAAAATGAAGTAGATTCTAATGTGGTTTCTTTCTCCAGGTTGGACCATGGTGGACTGCACAGACTGGACCCTGGTCTGAGGAAGTGTGAGTGTGTTTTCATTTTTATTCATCAGAACACTGCAGCGATGTCAAAAGTTTGAACCGTTCGGATTTCTACTTTTACGCATTATATGCACAAGAGGGCAATACCATGCAAGTACTTAGGTAAGGGTATATTTATTTCCTTTTTTTTTTACTTACACACAAAATAAATTAATAAACTTCATTGGAGCATTAAACCTTAATTAAATACCACTGATCTCTCTCGCACGCTCAATGGGCACTTAAGAGCAACAAAAAATGTTTTGATCGGCTGAAAATGCTGCTGTGAGTTGAGCTCCAAGATACCCCCCAAATATACTATTCTAAACAAGTTGTTTGAAAATGTAAAGACGATAAGTTAATTGGATAAACGTCTGATAAAGGTGGCATGAACTTGTGCTCGGGGGCAGTTCTAAAGGAAGAGAAAACCAAAAAGAAAAAAGTCGGACGCAAAAAGCAAGCTACAAACACATTGGCAAACATGGAGGAGGATGCCGGAGGCAGCCTTGAAGGCCTGTTGATAAGTATGAAAGAAGACATTACTGCTCAAATTAAGGACTTCAGATCGGAATTTCAACACCGTTCCAATGAAACGAAAGAAGACATCTCAAAGTTAAAACCTGAAATCAGAGATTTGAAAACGGCATTAAACAGCACAAGAAATTATGTCTCGGCTGCTTAACAAAGAATTAACAACTTGGAAGAGAGAGAGACGACTAATATTAAAATATTAACCCATCTACTGCAGCAAGAACAACATACAGCCGAAAAACTGGAATACCTGGAGAACAAATCGACACAGAACAATATAAAGATTCACCAGGTGATGGAGGAGACAGAGGGAGGCGACATGGTGAATATGTTCATATCAAAGAAACTGGAGATACCATCAGAGCAACTTAACATTGTTACAGCACACCGGTCAAACCAGAGAAAATCCACACATAGTGGAACAACACCCAGATCAATCGTAGTTACATTTTTAACTTGGGATATTCGTCAAAAAGTTTTACGTTCAGCACGGGCCAGGAAAGCAATTATGCACGAAGGTCGCCGGATTTACTTTGATCAAGACTATTCAACTAAAATACAAAAAGAGAGAAGCCAATATGCTTTTATTAGGAGACAGGGGTGCAAACTTATCAGGGATGAAAAAGGTGACACAGATCAAAACTCCCTAGGGGGGTCCGGGGGCATGCCCCCCCGGAAATATATATATTCTTAAATATCAGCTTTAAATTGTGAATTTACAGAAGATTTTAGCATTCAGACTTACTAAAGAAGCAGTGCAAACAATAAGAAAACCACAATTGCTTGTCGATATCTATGTTCTGTTTTAACTTTTTGATAAAGCTTCAGTGAAACATGAAAAACCCATGCTCCCAACCTTCAGTCCCTTTTTATAAATGGGATGAATTTGCAGAACAGGGCTTACCGTGTTCTACTAAGGGTTGATGTGAAGGACAGTCAAGTAGCTCTCAGAGCAGAGTCTGAGAGAGCATAATGCAGTCATCAAGTATGACAATATTGTCAAATATCTTCTATCATAAAATATGTAACATTATCAATATATGAACATGATGTTTTGCTCCTGCTGATTCTCATTAAGTTTATATTCCCTCTGGCCTACCTTATTACATGTGTTGACACTGTCACATTTGCTGTCACTTAAATTTTGCCTTCAATAATAATGAACCAGAAAGCTGTATGAAGTTACCAGCACATTTCTCTCAACATCTTTACCTATGGCTACCAAACGGTAAATATGATCAGACAGGATGTTTAACAGAAAGGCTGGCTTGCTAGCCAGACTTCGAATCTTTCCACAGTGTTTTCACGGGAAAATAACGTTATGTAAATTAGCCATGTGCTGCACATTGCGACTCATTGATCTCAGGTTTCATGCTTCTTGCGTTCAGCGTGGCGATATTGCTCAATTGCGGCCGGCACGAGAATGGTCCACGGGGCGGAGGGTCTGAGCGCCCAGCCACGCAACTCCAAGATTTTTGTGACAACGGGGACAGGTTCGTGCCGACCGCGTTGCAATGATTGGCTTCAGGGGCCGGAAGTACTTTCTTCAGGCCGTGTTGAGCATTCAGAAACGACTTAATGTTCGCGGGCCACTGGTCATGGGATCAAGCTCCTAAAATTATGAGAGGAGTAACTAAGGACTAAGGTGTTGTTACAAATGGAAGACTTTAACATTAAAATAAGAACAAGAATTCAAAATTAAAACCGCAAGCGGTGATGAAGGGCTCTCGCACCCCTGTGCATGTTGGGGTGTGTCACGACCGCAGGAGTGCAGCAGCAGCGGAACGTGGCTAAGCAGCTGGCCGTACAGTCCAATTTGTGTAAAAGTCGTACTATGGTATGTTCAAATAGGCAACTTAATGAAGAACACATAAAATTTTGACGTAGCACGATCATACATTTGAAATTTCAATCAGATCAGACAAAGTACATTGTTTTGTGTCAATGTGTTCAGAGGCCAACCCTGATCATACCAGGGAAATTTTAAGCAGATCCGAGAAAGTATGTATGATGTAGTACTTAGTCCTTGCATTAGGGGGCGCTATGGTTAAAGTTGAATATTGTTATGTCAATGTGTTCAGAGGCCAACCCTGATCATACCTGGGAAATTTTAAGCAGATCCGAGAAAGTATGTTTTATGTAGTACTTAGCCCTTGCATTTGGGGGCGCTATGGTTAAACGTTATTATTGTTTTGTGTCACTGTGTTCAGAGGCCAACCCTGATCATACCTATGTAATTTCAAGAAGATCAGACAAAGTATAAGAGTTACAGCCACTTCCTGTTTGATGGCGATGTGATTTGTGGACTTCCTGTTGAGTTTTGGGTGTGGGTGCAAGAGCCTTTTTTGTAGGTTTTCTCATGTTAGAAATGTATAGTAAAAATATGTTAAGCCCGTGAAAAAACGACTTCCTGTTTGATGGCGAGCAAAGCGTCCGTATGGCAACAGCATTGGACGTAGGCATTTGAGCTTGAGAGTGTTCTATGGCCAAGGTGTTAGCATGGTCCACACCAATTTTAAGGGGGAAATTAGCTACCATGTAGCAATGGCTAATGCTAATTAGCCTAATGGAGGAGCAGTAACTTCCTGTTGTCAACAGGTGGCGCTGTGACTAAGCAAAAAATGTCAATCATGGATGTGTTCAGGTCAGGCCCTGTATCATGTATGAGACATTTTAATATGATTAAAAACTAGATGGCAGAGATATAAGCATTTACTTTTTTGGCAAGTTGCCAAAACGCATGCCAAGGCCACGCCCTTTGATGAAATAACGTGCGGAGCACAATGAGATATGCTGAGCCTGTCTAGAACGCACTGACACTGAGTTTACGCTGATCGGATGATCGCCCTCGGACAAGTGCGTTCAAATAGGAAGGCTGAAATCGGCGATTTTGGGCCATTATCGTGAAATTCAACTTCAATTTGTGGACTTCCTGTCGGGTTTTTTGAAACGCTGCAAGAGGATTTTTAGTCCGTCCCAACAAGTTTAATATGCATACCAATTTTCGTAAGTGTATGTGAAAAAACCCTTTGTGGGGAGGCCATTTTGAAAATTTCAAGGGGGTGCCACTAATAATCCTTTCAGTTCCTTTTTTGGCACTTGTCAGTGCTTCGGGCCCTAATAATAATCGCTAGGGTTTCAAGAGGGTCCTCACATGGTTCGTGCTCGGGCCCTAACTATTTAGAAATCAATGATACAGAAGAAATTGAACTAGTGACACTGTGGGAGGGAGGAAAAGCAGTACTGAGAGGGGAAATTATATCTTATGTTTCATATAAGAAGAGAGAGAGGGAAAAAGGAGTTAAAGAATTAGAAAGATCAATTAAGACTTTGGAATTAAAACAAAAGGCCAAAGGAAACCATTCCGACCTGCTCTCTTTGAATGAACTGAGGAATAAACTTGATCAATTACTAAATGAAAAGGTAGAGAAATCACTGATATTCAATAAACAACAATATTTTGATAATGGGGCAAAAGCAATGAAAATCCTGGCCTACAAATTGAAAAAACAACAAATAAAATCAAACATAGTTTCTATTAAAGACCAAACTAGGAATATTAACATAAAAGGTAAGCAAGAAATAGTACGAGTAAGAATTTGCAAAATATTATAAACATTTATATAGTTCTGAAGACAACCTGCTTCTTTAAAACAAAATCAAAGAATACCTGTCCGGAATAAAACTACCACAGATAACAGAGAAACAAAATCCATCCACTTATGTAATTTTTGGTAAAGAACTTTAGTAATGTTTAACTTTAAAATTTCAACTGTGTATAATATTTTAAAACATGTCCGATGTGTCTTTGGGCAAGACACTTAACCCTGCATTGCTCCCGTTGCTTCAGTGGCGGTGTATGAATGGATTAGTGTTGTACTTACTCTCTGATGTACGTCGCTTTGGATAAAAGCGTCTGCAAAGTGAATTGTAACATTGTAAAAAATAGTCACAATTTTGAAGATACATGGGCAAAGCTAAGATGGGAGGAAGAACCTAACACACACATATCTGAGGATACCTGGAAGGAATCGGAATGTGCACTCAACCACTGTATCTCCTTACTGGAGAGAATATACATGGAAAATACAATCACGTTATTTTATAAAAACCAGTGCAACAAGCTAGGCGTAATAATAAAATATTGCCAAACTGCTGGAGGGAATGTGGCGACTTTTTATGCCAACTTTTTGGTCACATTTTTGGTCACGTTTTGGTTCTGTTTTATAAAGAATTTGAATAAGAATTAGCACCGATCTAGAAAGAACTTTCAATTGGGCACTAGATCATAGTCAGTGGGCAAATACCTGGTGCAGCTCTCTAATTACAGTCATACACAAAGAAGGAAAGGATCCCTCTGACTGTGGATCTTATAGGCCGATTACCTTATTTCAATCAGGAGAGACTTAATTGAGAATGAACAATTATTTATTTAACAATAAATGTGCAACAATTTAGATTTGAATGTGCAAAGTCTCCATCGTGACGACTTCATGTACTCGGAAGGGTAATGAGGCCGACAGCAGGATAGGAGACCCCCCTATGGAGTCTAGACACTGGTGGTGGTGAAGATGGTGAAGATGAATGGAGGCTGTGAAGAGAAGTGGGTTTCTGAGCCTGTATCTGGACCCTGCTGAGTTGGAATGGAGGTCACTGGGGCGGTGGTGGGTTGCACTAAAAAGACAGAAGGGCTGCGGAAGAGAGAGAACTGTTTTAGCCTTTTGCCGCAGCAGGATGATTGGATGAGAGAGGTTGTGCAAAAATCTGGTTGGTTGATCACTTAAAGAATAAACGCCCATTAACAGCTGATCACCAGAGAAGGGAGACAGAGGAAGTAGTAGGGGGAGTGGTTTAGGTTGAAATGAAAGGATGAATGAATGGGTGAAAGAATATAACCAGTCTTACTGTCTGAGCTCACGCTGAGCTCCATTAAATGTAGATCAAAAGATGCTAAGCACTATCCTAGCAGATTCCGCACATCATAGATCCAGACCAAACAGGCTTTTATCCCAAATAGACATTTATCTGATAATGTAAGACGTACTTTGAACATAATAGACTATTCACAAGAAATTAATGTTGAAACATTGATCCTCGCCCTGGACGCAGAAAAAGCATTTGATAGGGTGTCATTGTCCTTTATAATAGAAGTTTGTATGAAATTTGGTTTCCATGACACCTTTATCAAATGGCTTCAAGCCATGTACAAAACAACAAGAGCAAAGGTCAAAGCAAACGGGACCCTGTCAGACTGTTTTAAGTTAAAACGAGGAACGAGACAAGGAGGCCCACTATTTCTGTTAATTTCTGCAATTTGTATTGAACTTCTGGCAGCATATATCAGAGCAACAGACAAAATCGAAGGGGTGAAAATATCAGAGGAATGCCACAGACTGGCCTTATATGCGGATGATGTGGCCCTGTATATCACAAACCTAGGAAAATTACTACCAGCACTCATGCAAATCATTAATAATTATAGATTAGCATCAGGATACAAGCTAAATATGCAGAAGTGCGAAGCAATGGTTATAGGTGAGCCATTCAGCAGAGAAAATAAAAATAGCTACCTTTGGAAATGGGACTTGGACAGTATTAAATACTTGGGAACTGTGATTCCAAAGAATATTAACTAATTATTATATCACATGAACTTCAATCACCTAGAAGCACAAATTAGGCAGGATCTGAATCGGTGGAGAACAGTTGTCCTATCAATGAATAGCAGAATAGAGACCATTAGAATGAATGTACTCCCTCACTTCCTATTTCTGTTTCAGACAGTACCACTGTACATTAGTGCAAATGTTTTTAAAAACTGGGAAAAAATGATAAGTAAATTTGTGTGGGATGAGAAAAAAACAAGAGTAAAATGCAGACATTGAAAATGTCAAAAGAAAAAGGGGGACTCGCTGTCCCTAGCCTGAAGCACTATTACTATGCAGCTCAAATACAATCAATAAGCACCTGGCTCAATGATAACTCTGAAGCAAGGTGGAGATTTATAAAAAAACACATGTGCCATGTTTAAAAAAAAACAACCCTTCTGTACAAAGACTAACAGTAGGACACAAGTAATCAACAACGCATTAATAAGAAACACCTTAAAGATTTGGCACATAATTTAAAAAAAAAGCAAAATTAAAGATGACTTAATTGTACTGAGATAAATAAAAGAAGATCCTGAATTTACTCCTAATAAACAGGATACAGTCTTTAATAAATGGGCACAAAAGGGACTGACCATATTTGGACAATGTTTAGATAAAAACGGAATTATACCATTTGAATCTCTAAGGACATATTATGATTTACCACTCTCCCACTTCTTCCGATATTTACAACTGAGAACTTTCATTCAAAACAGCGAAATAGGGAGAAGACAAGCAGTGATCTGCATCCACTTATGGTAAATGGTAAATGGACTTGAGCTTAAATAGGACTTTTCTAGTCTTCCGACAACTCAAAGCGTTTTTACACCACATGTCACACCCACCCATTCACACCCTTTCACACACTGATGGTAGTGATGATTGCTATGTAGTATCATCCATCAGAAGTAACTAATCCATTCATACACCACCACTGAAGCAGCGGGAGCAATTCAGGGTTAAGTGTCTTGCACACGAACACAATGGACATGTTGCTCAGCTGGGGATTGAACCCTCAACCCTCAACCTTCTGGTTGAGAGGTGACGACTCTACCAACCGAGCCACAGCCACCCTTGCAATTTGCAATTTTTGGTAAAGAACTTTAGTAATGTTTAACTTTAAAATTTCAACTGTGGATAATATTTTAAAACATGTCCGATGTGTCCTTGGGCAAGACACTTAACCCTGCATTGCTCCCGTTGCTTCAGTGGCGGTGTATGAATGAATTAGTGTTGTACTTACTCACTGATGTACGTCGCTTTGGATGAAAGTGTCTGCTAAGTGAATTGTAACATTGTAACATCGTAAAAAATAGTCACAATTTTGAAGATACATGGGCAAAGCTAAGATGGGAGGAAGAATTTAACACACACAGATCTGAGGATACCTGGAAGGAAATGAATCGGAATGTGCACTCAACCACTGTATCTCCTTACTGGAGAGAATATACATGGAAAATACAATCACGTTATTTTATAAAACCAGTGCAACAAGCTAGGTGTAATAATAAAATATTGCCAAACTGCTGGAGGGAATGTGGCGAGTCTTATGCCAACTTTTTGGTCACATTTTTGGTCACGTTTTTGGTTCTGTCCATTAATAAATGTGTTCTGGAACAATATTCAGAGGGAAATCAAAACCATTTTCAATGACGCCATTCACTTGAATACAGACTTCATATTGTTAGGTAAAACAGTGGACAAAATACATAATCAAAACGATCAATATTTGTTAAGGATTCTGCGTATAGCAGCACTGAAACAAACAAGAAATTGGCTTCAACAAACATGCCCCTTGATATATAAATGGAGAGAAACAATTCAACAAATATATCTGGAAAGTTTAACTTATAAAATGAGGGGGAACTCAAAACTATCTGAAAAGAGATGGTCTAAATGGTCAACATATTATGGAAGGAAGGAAATGAAGTGAAACTTTGGGATCATGACAATAGGACTGACAATCACTTAGGGGAGCACCACCTAGGTTTTTTTGTGTTTTCTTTGTGGTTTTTCTGGGTTTTTTTGTTGTTTGTTTTCTTTCTCTCTTCTTTCTCCTTTGACTCTTCTCTTTCTTTTAATCAAATTTTATTCTTTCATTTTATATAACTCATTTGTTTGTTTGCCCTCCTAAAGATGTTAAATATTGTAGAGAAAGGGAAGAAAACCTTGATGGAGGGAAACATTTATGAATTTATGTAAAACAGATCCAAGCTACCTCAGTTTTACTTCAAGCTACCTTAAACAACTGTAATACATGTTTTTGTATTGTAAGTGTTATTTTTAGAATTTCCACATCACTGGGGGACACAACCATTTTGACACCACACTACTTGATGTAAAATATTGTCATCCTTATGTTGAATATAAAATATGTATACTGTATGTTAAGACATGATGACAGAAAAAGAAAAAGCTTTTGACCGGGTTGAGCACCTCTACCTCTGGAAAGTTCTGGAGAGTTTTGGTCTCAGCCCTGGTTTCATTGCTATGATTAAGGTTTTGTACCAGGACATTGAGAGTACTGAAAATCAATGGCGGACTAAGTGCTCCTTTTAAAATATGGTCTTCCATTGAAGGGTTAATTTTACCTCACTGTTCAAAACATTTTATTGTGTCAGCCTATGCAGATGATGTTATTGTCATGATAAAAAATCAAAAAGAAGTGTTTTTAATAGAAAACATTGTGGAGGAATTTGGTATAATATCATCTGCAAAAGTGAACTGGGGGAAGAGTGGTTAGCAGTTGGTTTTAAATCACATTCGCTGCCCAACCATACAAGCAGGACTAACATGGGGAAGAAATGGTTTTAAGTATCTTGGTGTTTATTTAGTGTTCATTAGTGTTTTTAATGAATACTGACTGTTTTAATCTGTGCAACCTGCCTGCTTTTTATCAGAGCCTTTTTAAAATCTGGAAACTGTTTTTATGGAAAAGACTAGAGCCCACACTGTCCCTACACTGGCTGCTGGAGGAGCCTCTGATCTCTGGGGCCCGGCTGGATGTTCAGGACACATCCTTAATGGGCCTCACGCATGCTCTCATCTCCACTGACAACACCACACTGAGACAGATCATGGACGTAGCTGGACCTGAACTGGACAATACAGCAGCAGTGACCTCTGCTCTTGGTCTCCGGTTTGCACGTTTTGTGGACAGAGTGCTCAGACTGTTGTGTCTCAGACTGACAGGGGGAGGGAAAGAAATACTGCAGGATTACTGTAGCAGGAAGGAAGTGCCCATTGACAGTGATCCTTTTCCTGAAATAGGCCTCACAATGAATTATTGTGTTTCAAGTGAAATACATTCAGAAGGTACTGATGATAAAGTTTTGAACTTTTATAACGTTAGAGGTAAGGAATTGTTTTGTGTGTGTGTTAAAGTATTAAATGAGAATATATTGAAAAACAGAGTGGACACCAAGTGGAGACAATGGTTGAAAGTGGCTGACCACTTCAAGCCAGTGTGGAGAGTTTTTTGTAAAAGCCCTCTGAACAAGAGATCTGGTGATCTACAATGGAGGATTTTAAATGGAGCGATAGCCGTAAACTCTTTTGTCTCTCGTTTTAATCCTTCTGTGTCTAATCAATGTTTTTTTTGTGGGTCTGTGGAAACAATTTTTCACTGCTTTTCAGAGTGTGTCAGACTCAGCGATCTGTTTGGGGTTTTAAAGAAGGTTTTTATGGGTTTTAATGAGACATGGTCAAAAAACAGTTTTTATCTTTGGAGCAGGGTACAACAAAACAAACGCGGTTAAATGGAAACTTTTTAACTTTTTATCAGGACAGGCAAAACTGGCAATTTATCTCAGAAGGAAAAAACACTTGGAGAACAGGAAAGGAAGTGACTGACCTCTTCCTTTCCCTAGTGAGAGCCAGAGTCTAGTGAGAACCTGTTCTGGCAGGCCGTCAACCAACGATCTTGAGGAGCCTAAGAGAGCTCAAGAGCTCTCAGGAAAGTAGGTGGTTAGTGACTGAGATTTACAGATAGATACATGCAGTAATATGATGTACTGTATATGCACAAAGAGAGAGAGAGAGAGAGAGAGAGAGAGAGGAGCTCAAGGTGCCAGTTCCCCCGGTAGTCTAAGCCTATAGCAGCATAACTAAGAGCTGGTCTACACCAGCACTAACTATAAGATTTATCAAAAAGGAAAGTTTCAAGTCTATTCTTAAAAATACAGACTGTGTCTGCCTCCCGGACCCCGGCTTAAAGGCGGTTCCAGAGGAGAGGAGCCCGATAACTGAAGGCTTTACCCCCCATAGTACACTTAGAGACTGTAGGTACCACCAGCAGGCCTGCACTCCGGGACCGCAAGGCTCTCGAGGGACAGTACAGCACTAGTAGCTCCTTAAGATAAGATGGTGCCTGGCCATTTAGAGCTTTGTAAGTGAGAAGAAGGATCTTGAATTCTATTCTAGACTGTATAGGGAGCCATTGCAGAGAAGCCAAGACAGGAGTAATGTGGTCCCTTTTCCTGGTTCTGGTCAGTACACAAGCTGAGTATCATCTGCATAACAATGAAACTGTATGGAGTGTTTCCTCATAATATTTCCCAGAGGAAGCATATATAATGTAAAGAGAATTGGTCCAAGCACTGAACCTTGTGGGACTCCATGGCAAACTTTAGTGTGCATAGAGGACTCATCATTAACATGTACAAACTGAAATCGGTCTGATAAGTAGGATTCAAACCAACTTAAAGCAGTCCCTGTAATTCCAAGCAAATGCTCCAGTCTGTACAACAGGATCCGATGGTCAATGGGGTCAAAAGCAGCACTAAGATCTAACAAGACGAGCACAGAGAGAAGTCCCCTGTCTGAAGCTAGAAGTAGATCATTTGTAACTTTAACTAGTGCAGTCTCAGTGCTATGGTGGACTCTAAATCCTGACTGAAAGTCCTCAAATAAACTGTTGTCATGGAGAAAGTCACACAGCTGATTAGCTACCACCTTCTCCAGGATCTTCGTGATAAAAGGAAGGTTGGATATAGGCCTATAGTTAGCTAGAGTTCCTGAATCTAGAGTAGGCTTTTTAAGTAGAGGTTTGATTACCGCTACTTTAAATGCCTGTAGTACATAGCCTGCCAGTAAAGACGAATTGATCATAACTAATATATAGAGTTGCTAACTAAGGGAAAAACTTCCTTAAACAGCTTGGTTGGGATTGGGTCTAAAAGACAGGTTGACAGTTTCGACGCAGAAAAAATGGAATATAGCTCTGAAAGGTCGATTGGAGAACAGTCCAGACTAATATCTGGTCCTGGAATTGTCTCTGCCATATCAGACATATCTGCACCAGGTAAGGGCAGGAGGTTACTAATTTTGTCTCTGATGTCTAGAATTTTGTTGTTGAAAAAACTCAGGAAGTCATTACTGGTGAGGGCTAGAGGAATACAAGGCTCAATGGAGCCATGACTCTCTGTCAGCCTGGCTACAGTGCTGAAAAGGTATCTAGGATTGCCTTTGTTTTCCTCGATTAGAGAGGAGTAGTAGGCAGCTCGAGCGTGACATAGAGCCTTCATATATCTTTTATGACTATCCTGCCAGAAAAAACGAGATTCTACCGTTTTGGTCGAGCGCCATATTCTTTCAAAATTCCGCAATGATTGTTTTAGAGTACGGGTTTCTGAGTTGAACCATGGAGCCACTCTCCGCCGATTGACAACCCTTCGTTCCAGGGGAGCAATCGAATCAAGAGTAACTCTCAGCGAATCCACTGCACTATCAACAAACTGATCTAGCTGAGAGGGACTAAAGCTATCATAAGAGTTTCCAACTGGGTTGAAACACGGTACTGAATCAAAAGCAGTTGAAATAGCTTCCGTAAATCTAGCCACAGCACTATCAGACAAACTTCTAGAGAGCGTACCTCTTCCAAGCAGAGGTAATTCTGGCAGGACGAAGTCGAATGTAATAAGAAAATGGTCTGATAGAAGAGGATTTTCTAGGAAAACTGTAAGGTTATGGATTTCAATGCCATAAGCTAAAACAAGATCCAGGGTGTGGTTGAAATGATGAGTAGGTTTGTTTATTACCTGGGTGAAACCAATAGAGTCTAACAGTGACATGAACGCTGTGCTAAGGCTGTCATTATCAACATCAACATGGATATTGTCACCTACAACAATTATTATTTCACTGCTAAGGACTAAATCTGATAAAAATTCTGCAAATTCAGATAGAAACTCAGAATATGGGCCAGGAGGGCGGTAAACTACAACAACTAGGACTGGCTGAAAGGTTCTTGAGACTGGATGTGAAAAACTAAGAACAAGGCTTTCAAAAGAAGAAAAATTCAGCTTTGGTCGAGGGTTAACTAGAAGACCAGAATTAAAAATAGCTGCTACTCCACCACCTCGTCCGGTGTCTCAAGGTATATGAGTACAAAAATGACTGGGAGGAGTGGATTCATTCAAACTAACATATTCATCTTGACACAGCCAGGTTTCAGTCAAAAAAAGTAAATCAATATGCTGATCTGATATCAGATCATTCACTAAAAGAGATTTGGATGCTAAGGACCTAATGTTCAAAAGTCCGCAGTGAATCTTCTGATTTTTTAGTAAAATCGTATTCGTAGTCTTGATTCTGATGAGATTTTGACGATTTACGCCGTTTGGATGACTTATAAAAACGGGTCTGGACCGGGGGACAGACACAGTACCTATAGTATAACTACATTTCAATTCAGAATTACAGCTATAGTGACTGGGAGACAGATCTAAGGGAGGCGCAGAGAAGCGTGTAAGACTGCAGCTCTGACTCCTGGTCTGAACTCTGTCTTGTTGTCAAGGTTTTGGACTAATAACCTCTGCTATATTTCTAGATAATAGAGCTGCACCGTCCAAAGTGGGATGGATGCTGTCTCTAGCTAGCAGACCAGGTTTTCCCCAAAAAGACTGCCAGTTATCTATGAAGCCCACATTGTTTGCTGGACACCACCTCGACAGCCAGAGGTTGAGTGATGACATGCGGCTATACATGTCATCACTGGTCTGATTTGGAAGAGGTCCAGAGAACACTATGGAGTCCGACATCGTCTTAGCAAAAGTACACACCGACTCCACATTAACCTTAGTGACTTCCGACTGGCGTAGTCGGGAGTCATTAGTGCCGACATGAATTACGATTGTATCTGCACCTTAATCTGTATATTACAATCCTAAGAATACACTTATATTTATAGCATTTATTTATATTTATAGCATCCCATTAATCCAGCCATCCATATATACCTAATAATTCACTTTTTTTAGTCTACATCTGTAAATTTTGTAATTACTGTACATAGCACAGACTCTTGCACTTTCTGCTTATTTGCACTTCTGGTGAGATGCCAAACCTCATTTCGTTACTCTATACTTGTATATGTGTAATGACAATAAAGTTGGATCTCATCTCATCTCATCTCATCAAATCTACCTTTAGTCTTTGTCAGCAACTGTAAATGAGCTGCGATGTCGCCCGCTCTGGCCCCGGGTATACACCTAAATATGCCCGCTGACTTCGCTAGCTTCACGTTTCGGACTATGGAGTCTCCAATAATCAGAGTTTTATTCTCAGCGGGTGTGTTGCTGAGTGGGGAAAATTTGTTTGAAACGTGAAGTGGTTGGTGGGGAACCGTGTGCTTCGATTTTCGACTATGCTTCCCTCGGACAGTAACCCAGCCACTGCCTCCCAGCTGCTCGGGAGCTACCGGGGGGGGGAAGCCAAGCTATGTCGGCCCGCACCGGCTACAGGTGGCTGGCTAACTACTGCTGCATACGATGACTCTGACTCAATGGTGCAGAGCCGTCTCTCTAACTCAGACACCCTCGCCTCCAAAGCTAAAAATAAACTACATTTCTTACATGTATCATTATCACTAAAGGAGGACGTGGAGTAACTTAACATCTGACACGTAGAGCAAGAGAGAGCAGGAGAGGGAGAGACAGAAAAAGAAGCCATTGTAAAGCTAACTGCTAAGTTAAGCTAAGAGTAGGTACACAGTAACACAGTACAGAGGAGAACAGAACAAAAAATGATGCAATACGCTCACCCGTAGTTCGCTGCTCAGGTGCTGCTCACTGCTCTGCTCAGGTGCTGCTCGCTGCTCTGCTCAGGTGCTGCTCGCTGCTCTGCTCAGGTGCTGCTCGCCAACTTTTAAATGTTTCTGTGTTATTTTTCTTTTTTTTTGGTTAAGATGTTTAGTAGTTTTTTGTTTAGGTGTTTGTGAGCGTGTCTACCAGCTCGGCTGGGCAGAATGCCCGCCGTAGAGGTGGAGATGGACTTTGAGAAGCTGACATGCCGACATGCAGTGAAGTTGCCGGCTGTCAGCTGCTCGGTGGAGGAGGCTAGTTTAGCGGTTGGAGAGGTAGTGGTGGGTTACGGCAGCATGAGGTCTGCCTCTCGCATGAGCAGGGCCATTGTTATTTTTTTAGATAGCACGATGTGGTCGAAGAAGGTGTAGTCATTAAAGACACTTTCACCTCTGTTCTCCCCCTGATCAACCCGGCTAAAAGAGTCACCATCTCTAACGCCCCCCGTTCATTAAAAATGAGATGCTGGTTAAAGAGCTGTCCAGGTATGGGCAGGTAGTATCCCAGGTTAAAATGGTGTCTCTGGGATGCAAGTCCCCCCTGCTCAAACACGTTGTTTGTCACAGTGTTATGGTGATGAAAAACAATTCGGCTGATCTCAATTTGTCTTTTACTTTCAAAGTTGATGGTTTTAATTTCATGCAACATCAGCGACCATGAAGTGTTTTGGGTGTGGTGTAGAGGGACATTTAATCCTCTCTTGCTGGGAAAAAACTGTTCATGTGCGGGGAAATGCTTAGGCAGCACCGGCTGCTGAGGTCACGGCAGTAGCCGTGATCCCCTAGCCGGCTGTTGACGTGGTACCGGTCGATGCTGCCGCCGCGGAGCTTGGTGGAGCTGCCGCAGAGCTGAGGCCGCTGTAGCGGGTCCTAGCGAAGTTCTCTCAGATAGAGCTGCTGCGGGGCCTCAGAAAAGTGAAGTGTCTGATGTGGAAGAGCTGTCGGTGGTCAGTGATGAGGGCCAGGTAAAGGACAGTAAACAGGGAGACAAAGAAAAAGAGATAACTGAATGTGATTTAAGTCAGAAAGAAAAAAGTTTGATCAGTGAAAGTCAGGAGGTAAGTCAGGAAAGTAATAATAGTGCGTATGTTGATTATGTTGAAGATGAGAATATGTCTGATGAAGAGTCATTAAAGATCTCAGAAGAGGAAGAGTGAAAGCATTCAGGGCAGTGCCAAAGCAGTGAATAAGGACAGAAAGGCAGGAGCAGTAAGAGCAGAGAGTGTCAGGGAAGGGGGGGTTGGGACACAGGTGCAGACCCAGGGGTGTCTCAAAGTTATCCCAGAAGGATAACCACAAAATCGCAATAGCGATAGATGGGAAAGGGGAGAAAAAACAACGAAACTGTATAGAGCCACAACAGGCTTCCTTAAGGAGCCCATATTATGCCCTTTTTGGGGTTCGTATATTTAATCTATGTTCCTACTTTTGTACGTTCACAATAGCTGAAGTTCTAAAAAAGTGTCTGTTTTCATGAACTGCTCCTCCTTGCTCCCTCTCCGCTCTGAGTCCGTCAGCTACACTCTGTTGAGCCCACACTGTTAGACCCCACGTAGGCTAAGTCTGCTCTGATTGGTCTGCCGATCCGCTCTGTAGTTATTGGTCAGTTGCTCAGCACGGTTTTCGGAAATGTCCCACCTCTTTTACCATATTGGGAATGCAGCCACTGGCTCCATCCGAGGGGAGCATAAACATTAGCACCTTAGCACTACTGTGCTACCACAGGCTACGGCATATCGTGGCCGTGCTACAGAAGTTAACGGGCGTGCAACATGAGCTGCTGGGCTTGCCACAACGAGCCAATGGGCTTAGATCAGTGATCTCACACTAACAATGACGTCGGACTGACAAATTTTTATCGAGAGGGGCTAGAACCGAGCGTTACGTGCAGCTAATGCTACAGCTAACGCTACAGCTAACAAGAGGACGTAGGAGAAGCTGTGTTTCCGCGGACTTTGAATTTTTCCAAATAGATGTGCCTAAACATGCACAGGACAGTTGGAAAACACACTAAAGAGCATATAAAATCAGAAAAAGAAGAATATGGGACCTTTAATGAAATAAAGCACTAAAATTATAAACTAAAGCACTGCTGCCAAGCAGCTGACTCAAAACCAAAATTGTCCAGGAGACCCAAAAAACACGAAAAGAAAGGCAAAGGCTGCCCGGGAGACCTTTGATAACCCAAAAGGCTGGAGTCACAACAAATTCTCCAGCACCCCAAATTATACACTGGGAATTGACATCAAATACACACAAAGTTCTGAGTTGGTGTTTATAGATACACTGACAACTTGAGCAGCCACAGGGAGAACCTCTCACTACCTCGGAAGATGAGATAATGAGTCAGCACAGAGCACTGGAGACTCAGGGTATATGAAAACTCCCCACACCTGAACTTAATCAAAGCCAATCAGTGCCACACACACCTGATTGCAGTGAGTTGATTCTCTCACCACTCTCACAGAGCTAAAAGATTGAGTGCCCTCACAGAGAGTGACAGTGAGCTCATGTCCACACAAGAAGAAGGTCCAGTCACTTACACCTCAGCTCAGATTAAAATGTTTCTACAGGACACCAAGAGCCTCAGGCTGGTGAATTTAGAGGATTTTTTTCCAGACCTGAAGCGTTTTTTAAGTTCAGCTCGGCCTTTAACTAAGAGCTCCGGTGCTTTTGGTGACGAAGGCCTCACCGATCAAGAGACAATCGACAAATACTCCATTACACAGACAGAAGAAGTTTGGGCCTAGTAACATCTCTGAAGACAAAGAGAAGCCGTATCATACTTTGTATTTATGTGTTACTTCAGCTTGAGCCACACTAAATATTCTCTTTGCCATTTGTAGTTATTTAAAGATCTAAAAAAAGCTCTTGAAAGTTTGAAATGTGGTTAAAGTCTTACATCATCAAAGTCATATCCAGAATGACAGAGTTTGAATGTCAGGTACACATGAACATAAAACCAATAAGATTGATCTTAAAATGAGAGAGAAACTTGTCATATTGTTGGTATGGACATACACCTTTAAATTAAAGAGCTACATATTTAATTACAGATTATGTAATCTTAGAAAACAGAAAATATATAATGTATCATTTGTAGAATAATTTGACTGAAAAAAAGATAAATAAACTTTATTTGATAAAAAATAAAATAACGGGGATTGTTAATTTACAGATAATGTCTGTCATTTTACAGTTTAGTTTATTTAAAAAAACAGAAACATACTTTTAAAATGTCAAGTTATTTACTATAAAAAAATGGGTTATGGTATGGGTTTTTTACAGAATGGTAACTCCATTTGAACTTGATTAGAAGTGGATTATTACATTTCAGTGCTGTCAAACATCATTCAGTGCTGAATATGAACTGTAAGTTTGATTGACTCTCAGTAAGTGTCAGTAAAGTTGTTGATGAATGAACAGATGATAACCTGCAGCTGTGTTGTGTCTCGTTCTCTCCATCAGACGCCTGTGAGCTGGAACTGGACACAAACACAGTGAACGGATACCTGAAACTGTCTGACAACAACAGGAAGGTGACATGTGTGGAGGAGCTTCAGTCATATTTTGATCATCCAGACAGATTTGAATACTATCCTCAGCTGCTGTGTAGGACTGGTCTGACTGGTCGCTGTTACTGGGAGGTCGAGTGGAGAGGAGAGGTTTATGCATCAGTGAGTTACAGAGGAATCAGAAGGAGAGGAGACAGAAATGAATGTGTGTTTGGATATAATTATCAGTCCTGGAGTCTGAGCTGCTCTCATGGAGGTTACTATGTCTGGCACAATAAAGGACTAACAAACATCTCCTCCTCCTCCTCCTCCTCCTCCTCCTCTGTCTCTAACAGAGTAGCAGTGTATGTGGACTGTCTTGCTGGTTCTCTGTCCTTCTACAGAGTCTCCTCTGACACACTGATCCACCTCCACACCTTCAACACCACATTCACTGAACCTCTCTATCCTGGGTTTATGTTCTGGTCTTTTGGTTCTTCAGTGTCTCTGTGTGGTGTGCCGGTCTGAGAAACACTGCTGACTGAAGATCAGCTGACTCTGTTCACTCTGTCCAGTTGCTCTGTTTCATGGTTGGTGGGTGTGGTAATGGGGGGTGGGGGTGGTAATGTGGGGTTAAATGTTGTACATGACAGAAAAACAATGGACCCCCTTCTGTAATGTCTGTATTGTTCTGATCTCACCAATAAAAAATGAGTGACAAAAAAAAGCTCTGATAATCTGGATTTGATAATCCTTCAATCTGTACCTGGATCAGGGTTCTCTCTCTCTCTCTCTGTCTCTGTCTCTCTCTCTCTCTTATAAAGTCAAAAACAAACCTTTAAAATCAAAAGCTTTCAGTTTAAAGATGTTCCATCAAGTGTTGTTTATTCTATTGCTGCATGCGGTGATTGCTGACAAAGCAAGTGGTGATATGGAAATACTAGTGTGTAAATGTTCTCCTAGCTGTGTATCGTATCCTGTCTGTAGCTCACTAAAGCCATTTGAGGGTGAATAAAACATACTAGCTCATTCTCAAACATTTCTTCTGGTCTTGTCTCAAGTCTGATGTTGTCAAAATGTTGTGGCTGTCTGGTAACTATCTGGGAAGCCAAACCAAACCATCCCACCTGCTCCACTACTACTATACCTGCAATAGGAGAGCCATTTGAACATGTAGTAATAAACTGTGTAGGTCTGCTGCCCCACACTAAGAATGATAAATAAATATCTACTCACCATCATGTGCACTGCTACCCTCTACCCTGAAGCAGTCTCGCTGCGTAAAATCACATCCAGCTCCATAGTAAAAGCTTTAACAAAGTTTTTCTCCACTTTTGGTCTTCCTGGTGTAATCCAAACCGGTCAGGGTACAAACTCCCAGTCAAAACTTTTCAAACAAGTCCTCAGCACTTTGCACATGAAACATGTTCATATCATATATTCATATTCATATAACCAAGCTCATATCACCTCGGATCACAGGACGCTTTAGTTGTATAGAAACAGGTAAGAGTTGGGATGAGGGAATTCCCTTTGTATTATTTGCAGTCTGTGAAGCCGTTCAGGAGTCCATAGGATTCAGCGCTCACTTAAATCCTTACAAGATCAATTCCTCTCGTCTGAGTCCTCTCGTGATGAAAATCTGCTTGATTTGGTCAGCAAATTCCGTTAGCGTTTGCACAGCGCTAATTCTCTTGTTAAAGAGTTTCTCTCTTCCTCCCAAAGTGTGATGAAATGTCAAGTTGGTAACAAAGATTTGGCCTTACTGTCATGACCTCTGCCTCATCCTAGCCAACTGTATGTGTTTGTGTGCATGTGTGTGTGTGTTCCTGGTTCCAGGAGTTGGGCTGCAGCTGCAAACCATCTTCCTTCATCTCTGCTACAAATACTGGGCTGTATCCGAATTGCCAAGTACCTACTCAATCTTTCAATAGGCAGTACCTACTATCTGTGCTGTATACTGTTAGTACCTACTATTCAGTATGCACACACAGTAGGCAGATATTTGTTCATACTTCGTCTGATTCATTCAGTAAGGAAGTGACGTCATTTACGTTTCCCGAACCGGCCGCATCCACCCGTTTTTTTTTTGTTTTTGTTGTTTAGCTTAATTCAAGAAGAGTAATGCGCATATACAGTCAGGTAAACAAAAAACAATATCACAATGTAAATCAAGTAAAAGGTAGATTAAATAACTAAATAACATACAGTACAAATGAAAGACAGTAATATACAGAATATAAAGTCAAATAAACCTATAAAGACACATTTAAATAGTGAAATCATTATTTAAATAGAGGGGGAAAGGTTTTATAATAATGCAGATATTTGTTATATTTTCTGTTGTTAATTAAAAGTAGTGATTTCAGTCGGGACTTTAACTCTAGATTAAAAATTGATTAAATTAATCCATGCTCCTTTGTTTTGATTTGGAGGCGGACGTGACGATTTAAGTTTAATTTCGCACAGCATTGTGGGTGGTAAAACACAATTAATTTCCTGAAAGCACGCATCTGATCCATACTGCATAAAACCCGCAAGTTAGTATCCATACTGAAATGTTCAGTATACTGAGGTGGACACAAAAAATGCATACTGAATGACCACGAAAGTTCAGTATACTGAAACTCCATACTGAATAGTACGTACTGCCTACTGAACTGCGACAATTCGGAAAGGGCCTCTGTTACCGCAGTTAGTCTTGTTCAAGCTATTTTTGAAAATCCTTTTCCCTTTTTGATGCAAATTACTGAAACGTGTTCTCCTTTGCGTAGTCACCTTACGCTCAACTTCTGCCTCCATCCCACTCCTGCGTCAACTGGATTCTACTCGGATCAGAACCCATTCTGGACTAACAACTAACCAGCCTTCCACCCCTGCAAACTCTCCTGCCTTGCTCAGCTCGATATCCTGCCATGAACTAGAGGATCTCTTCAACATTCAAGTTTGATAATAAATTCCTCATCTTCACCTACTCCCTGCCTCCGACTCTGTGTTCTGCACTTGGGTTCTCAAAGATCAGCTCTGCGTAACACTTACTGCCTATCCCTGGCTCCGCGCTCTCTGCCAGATTCTCCGGTCCGTGATTGCCTCAGTGACACAGACTATGTAATCCCCACCCCTGAGAGAAGACGACATAACATGTTGAAGCTATATTATGATAAAGTGTCTCAAATTACAAAACTAAAGAATATTGCGGCTAGCGCGTTAATTGTCAAGGAGCCATTAAACATGTCTGATGAAGGGGCGCGCTGGTGGCGCAATGGTTAGGGCGCGCGTCCCATGTGTTGAGGCTCTCATCTCGAGCGGTAGGCCTGGGTTCACTTCCACCCATGGCCCCCTTCCACATGTCATTTCCCACTCTCTCCCTGGTTTCCAACTCTATCCACTGTCCTATCTCTGCATTAAAAAGCCCAAAAAGAAAATCTTAAAAAAAAAAAAAAAAAAAAAAAAAACATGTCTGATGAAGAGGATCATTTGAAGACACATCCCCCCTCACATCAGACTGCTCGGTTGCCAAACTCAGAGATGTTATCAATACAGTTGAGCCACTCATCCTGCGCACAACAAAGTGACATAACTGCGTTGATTAACCATTTTCTGTGCCTCTTTAATGATGTTCCCACCTGAACCACCGTTCTGCAACATGACATTGAGGTTAAAGGAGCAAGATCCATCAGACAGCATCATTACTGAGCGAGTTAATGAAAGGAGAAACAGGAGTATCTCCTGCAAAATGTGTTAGCTGTGGCCAGCTCCAGGTCCTGGAGTTCTCTATGCCTGTTAGAGGCCAAATTGGAAGGATCCACCACAGACCTTCAGAGACCTCCACAGACCTTCAGTGACCACCACAGACCTCCACAGACCTTCAGAGACCTTCAGAGACCACCACAGACCTTCAGAGACCACCACAGACCTCCACAGACCTTCAGAGACCACCACAGACCACCACAGACCTTCAGTGACCACCACAGACCTCCACAGAACTTCAGAGACCACCACAGACCTCCACAAACCTTCAGAACACCACAGACCTCCACAGAACTTCAGAGACCACCACAGACCTCCACAGACCTTCAGAGACCTCCACAGACCTTCAGAGACCACCACAGACCACCACAGACCTTCAGTGACCACCACAGACCTTCAGTGACCACCACAGACCTCCACAGACCTTCAGAGGCCACCACAGACCAGTATGAAGCCTCAGACAAACATTTTTTTTTAAATAAAATAATCTTTTAAAACATTTCAGATTGTTTATATTTTTCAATAAATCTAAAATATTTATTAATGAATTATTATATTCATTTTTTGTTTGCTGCTTGTCAAACTTATTTTTATATTTATTAATAAAAATATATTTTCCACTCATATGTCAGATCTTTTTACATGTATAAATGTTTTTTTTATTGGCCATTAATAAGCGAACGGTTAACTGATGTGAAAAAGTAGATGTTCACTGTCTCTCTGTGTTGCCTGTATACATTTTTTATCCGGGTCGGTTTTTCCGCGAAAGCTCCAGGAAGTGATGTTATATACTCGTTTTAAGACATCTCTGAATGGAGGTGTCTGATTGGTCCCTAAATGATGATGTCATCACAGTAACAAACAGGACTCCTGACCTGCACGTCTCTCAGGGTTTGAAAAAAAGAAGACGGCGTATATAGTATATATATAGTACGACAATCACAGAGACTATTTGTGCTGGTCAGATTAAAGATGACTTAATCAGATTGTCTTATAGCTAGGCTAATCGCTGTCTGCGCAGATGCAACGCTAAAGTGATCACATAAAATCATACCCTTGAATCTACGCTACTGTGATTGGCTGAATAGGAAGGAGACATCTGATTGGCTATAGACATTTCCCTGCTGAAAAAAATGCATTTGTGAATCTAACCACGGCAGGGGAGTCTCAAATGTCCCACACACAAATGCAGTGAGGTTCACAAATGACAAACAGTTTGTAAATGCAGACTGAAAAGTTTATATATTTGTGGATTTCTATTACATATATACAAAACTATAAATATTTGTGTGTGAATCAGAAATACATTTTTTTTATTTTGGATTTGTTTTACATTTATATAGAATTAAATATATTTGTGTGTGCATTGAAATATATTTGTGAATCCTTCTGTGTGCATTTGTGAATATTGAGACTGATCTAACTTCATACTTTTGTTGTATTGCACAAAATGGTGCATAAAAACTGATCAGAATATTTGCGTTCTGGAAGTAGGGGTCCAAGGCGAGTTGGTGTCAAGGTCCTCTGGTCATGATAATCCATCCATATCAAGGCAAAAGAATTAAAGTGTCAGAGGAAATAGCATACAGTTTGTTGCCTCCACCTCTTCATTTTTAAGTTTGCAATTATAGATTATTCTTTGTTTTTCTTTTCCTAAATAAAGCGTGAGCTTTGAAAAAATTGTGTTCTGATTATAACAATAATTATTTAATAATACTGATCTAAATAAATTAACAAAAAAGCTAAAAATGAATATACTAGTCAAAATAATTCATTTATATTTATATTTAATTATAAGTCCATATTTGTATTTCTTCCGCAAAGCATGCACATTGAACACGGTTTCCCGAGGCTGCACAACAACAACAGTAATGACTCCTTAATAATGAAACTGAATAATTTAACAATGAAGCTTAAAAAAATAAAATCATAGTTTTTATTTTTTTTATTTTATGTATCATAATAATAAAAAGAATAATTAAACAAAGCTAAATAAACAACTCATATTTATATTTATTTATAGGTATATTTATAGTTCTTGAGCTCATCCAGCAGATGGTGCTGTTTGTGTCACAACATCCGGTCACGCCAGACCATGCCCATCTGATGTCCGCCGCCCGGGGTATCCAATAAGAACAGCTTTGGGGAGGCGTCGGACAGCTGACCCCGCCCCATTCCACAATCTGCGGCGAGGGGTAACATGAGTTTTATATGAGGCTGTGACCAGCAGGGGGCGCACTGTCCCCACTGCGATACAGATAATGAGCGTTACAGGGAAGGTTCTGGATAAAGTTTTGTACACTCTTGATATTTAGATGGGTTATCATCATATCAAACAGTAAAGAGACTGAGACAGACTAACTAACGAGCGGCTGAAAGCACAAGTGCTGCTGACTGAACTAGTGCCGTAAAGCGGTACGTACTTCTCTCGTGCCAAGGACAAAATTACATAGAGCAGACCCAGGCCGTATCCGAATTGTCAAGTACATACTCAATCTTTCAGTATGCAGTATGCAGTACGTACTATCCGTGCTGCATACTGTTAGTACCTACTATTCAGTATGCACACACAGTAGGCAGATATTTGTGCCTACTTCTTCTGATTCATTCAGTAAGGAAGTGACGTCATTTACGTTTCCCGAACCGGCCGCATCCACCTGTTTTTTGGGGGTTTTTTTGTTTAGCTTTATTCAAGAAGAGTAATGCGTATATACAGTCAGGTAAACAAAAAACAATATCACAATGTAAATCAAGTAAAAGATTGAATAACTAAATAACATACAGTACATAAAGAAAAGTACAAATGAAAGACAGTAATATACAGAATATAAAATAAACAAATAAAGACGCATTTAAATAGTAAAATCATTATTTAAATAGAGGGGGAAAGGTTTTATAATAATGCAGACATTTGTTTTATTGTCTGTTGTTAATTTAAAGTAGTGATTTCAGACGGGACTTTAAATTAAGATTAAAAATTGATTAAATGAATCCACGCTCGTTTGTTTTGATTTGGAGGCGGACGTGACAATTTAAGTTTAATTTCGCACAGCATTGTGGGTGGTAAAACACAATTCATTTCCTGAAAGCACGCATCCGATCCAAACTGCATAAAACCCGGAAGTTAGTATCCATACTGAAAGTTCAGTATACTGAAACTCCATACTGAATAGTATGTACTGCCTACTGAACTGTGACAATTCGGAAAGGGCCCCAGACTCTATTCTCCCAGCTGAAGGTGATTGTACTATTAGATCGACTTACAACCTTCAGACTGTTGCTTTAATATGTGCTTCATTAAACTGAAATTATTTTTTACAGGTAAGAGGACACACGCACAATTACAAAAACCTTGAATCAGGTTTTCTTTGGTTTGGATTTCTAATTAAAAAATAAATTTCACTTTCACATCAGAGTCCTTGTTTTTGTTTTTCTGTTAAGTTCTCTGGAGGATGGTTACTCGTCTCTGATAGTTGGTGTAGTGCTCTTTCAGATCAGCAGGTGGCAGCACACACCTCTTCACTTACCTCCTGTATCAGAGCGTAGAAGAAGAAGGTGACGCGGAAGTAGAGCAGGATAATAAACAAACAGATCCCACAGTGAAGTCCGGGGTCTGTTCCGGGGTGCAATATGGAGAGTCCGCCGGAACTAGGTTTTACTTTGGCCTACATAGTATTCTGTCTATGCTTCGTCTTCACCCCCACAGAGTTCAGGTCCGCCGGGATCACCGTTCAGAACCTGTTCGGCTCCTGGCTCGGCAGCGAGGATTTGGGCTTCACCCAGTACCACGTCCGCAGGACCAGCGTCACCGTGCTGGTCCACAGCGCCCTGCCTCTGGGTAAAAAAACAGACTCCTTATACATACAGGGTGATCAAATCAATGTCAGTCACACAATGATTTATAACCCCCCTGCCTATGAGTAATGCACAGACTCACATACAGTTATGTAAACCGGTGTTATGCCGAGAAATGCATCCCTGCCAAGAATGACATGCAGCTCGCGGAATTGTTAGAAACGGTATAAATGTTATTTCTGGGGGCAGATCTGTGATGATAAAGTATGTGAAGTTTATTCTTAATAAAGTTAAGTGCCCTTATTGTTCTGTAGACTCGGTAGAAGACTGTGTGTGTGCGTGCGCGCGTGTGTCAGAGCAAACAGGAAACATGACTCTGACCTTCTTATTGTTTTTCTTCTCTGCAGGTTACTACTTGGGCATGTGTCTCGCCGCTCCTGACAAAAACCTTCTTTATGTCCACCAGGTCAGCCAGCCTGTCTGCCTATGTGTGTGCCTGTCTGTATGTATCTCTCAGTCTGTCTGCATTTGTCTGTGTGTGTTTGTGTTTATCTGGCTCTCTGTCTCCCCCTGCTGGAGAACAATAGCGCTGCAGCCTGATATCTGACACTCCCTCTCTATTGGTTGCAGATGACTGATAACTTCTTGGCTCATGTTGTTTGTCCAGGTGAGTGACGGGTGGAGGACCTTCCTCCTCGTCTCTCTCGGCCTCCAGCTGCTCGGCTGGATGCTTGTCGTCTATTGGTCCAGACGTAATTGGACCTACCATCCAATCAGCCGGGCCCTGCAGGCCCACGTCCGGCCCCCCAACTCCAACTGGGGCTCTGTGGCCTCCAGCATCAACACCGAGTTCAGACGCATCGACAAGTTCGCTACGGGAGCTCCTGGAGCACGAGTCATCATCACCGACACCTGGGTGCTGAAGGTGAGTCGCTCACCTGTCAGACAGAGCAGTATACAGTTTTTCTTTTTTTTTTCATATAGGATGCTTGCCCAGGGGTGAGTGGATAGAGAAATCAGGGCAAGAGAGAGAGAGAGAGTGGGAAAAGACACACGGGAAAGGAGCCACAGGTCAGACCTAAACCACTAGGTCCCCGGTGCCCCATAATCTTACAATTCACCAAAACATATTCAAATACATGGATGACAGTGTGTGTATGTGTGTATGTGTGTGCCTGTGCAGGTGACCACCTATCACGTCTACATCGCCCTACAGTCTGAGTGTCATGTAACCGTCACAGAGTCCAGACAGCATCAGCTGAGTCCAGACTCCACCTCCCCGACACAGATCCTCACCCTAAGAGTGGAAAGCATCAACCCTGCAGCCAGAGCCTTCCACATCAGGTACACACCTGTACACACCTATACACACCTGTATGTATGTATGTGTGTTTATACTGACCCCTCCTCCCCCTCCTCAGTCTGAACTCCACAGAGTACTCGGAGCTCAGAGAGAAGCTTCACTCTCCCATCAGGAGCTCAGCGAACGTGGTGATCCATCAGACCATCAGTGAACTCTTCCTGGACACCTTCAGGGCTCAGGTGGACCTCAACCCCCCCTACACCCTGCCCAGTGGACAGGTACGCTGCTCTGTGTGTGTGTGTGTGTATGTGTGTGGGGCGACGTTGTGACATGTCAGGGTTTTCCACACATAGATGATAACCGTATGGGCCGCCCCAGGTACATTTGTGGCTGCCAAAGTGTATTTCCAACCTTTATCCATAAAATCACTGCAAGTGAGAGCAAAACAAAGAGCGAGAGAAGTCTGCCGACTGTATGTAGAGCCCTCATCGATGAGTACCAGTCTCCTGATGTTTCAACACAATATGTAGAGAAACATTTCAAAACGTGGGCAAAGTTATTTGATCAGGCAGCTTAATGCTGATGAGTATTAAATAACAAGCTGCTGTGTGGAAGAAAGGAGAGGTGCAGGTGTGTTGATAAGAGAACTGAAGGGAAGTAAGATGAGCAGATGAGGTAGAGAATAAAGCACCAGTAATATATTTACTCTCCTCATATCAGATTCCCCCATCCTCAGAATGCAAAATAAGAGCTGAACATCGGGGGCGCTGGTGGCGCAGTGGTTAGTGCCCGCACCCCATGTACGGAGGCTGTAATCCACCAAGCAGACGGCTCAGGTTCAAATCCCACCTGTGGCACCTTTCCCACATGTCATTCCTATCTCTCCATTAAAGCCCAAAAATAAATCTTTTTAAAAGCAGAACATAAAGCACTGCTGTATAAATTGTAAATAGATACAAAATGTGTGAAATGGGACTTGTGCATACTTGTCTTCAGGCTGATGGTGTGTGTCTTTTAGGATCTGGAGCCGTGTATCGGCTGTATGCAGGTTCCTGCTAACAGCAAGCTGGTCACACTCTGCCACACTGAAGGTAAGGCTGTGTGTGTTTACTTCTTCTGAGGTACAGACTGTGTGTATTCATGTCGTTCGTTTTTTTGTTTTCAGAGTCGGAAGGGGACTCGGACTGTCAGAGGTGTTTCTGCAGACCCATGTGGTGTCTGTCCTGTCTGGGTCGGTGGTTTGCGAGTCGTCAGGACCAGCAGAGACCTGAGACCTGGCTGTCCAGTCAAGTCCCATGTCCCACCTGCAGAGCCCGGTTCTGTATCCTGGACGTGTGTGTGGTCCGCTGACACACTGAACACACTGTGTCTGTGGAGGGGAAGGGGGATTCATACTACAGACCACCTGAGGACGGGGACTGGACTTTATGAATCCCTTCCCCAGAATGACAGCTGTCAGTCAGGAGTCTGTGTAACATTTATACAGTTAATATATAATCTGAATGCAGGATTTATAAAGTGTGTTTAGAGTTAAACTATGGTCTGTATTCAGTTTATTTACAGACTGTTTGTTACCTGTGCTCTTTAATGGAGCTTCAGGCAACTCTTCACCTGACGAGCTAAAAGCTAAAGTTAGCCAGCTGGAAGCACAAGAATGTAAACAAAGGAAGCTTGATGGGACTCATCACCTCACCTGGAGGACCTATCAGAGCTCACCTGAGAGAGTGTGTTTGTCCTTCAGACGCTGAGAGGATCAAACACGATGACCACGTTTCATTTAAAAAAAACTCTAAACCTAAAAATAACCAAACAGGTACGAGTCCCGACCTCGAACCTTTTCTCTCTATCCTCCTCTACATCTCCTGTGGATCCTTACCTGTCCTTTCAATAAAGGTGAACATATTTCAAACCAAACAAAACATGTTTTTTTCATTTAGATATATGAATAAATAGTGATAAATGTAATTATTGATTTTAGATAAAACTCCTGAGGTCACAGCTGATTGGATTGAGGGTACCTGTGAATATTTACCTGTGTGACATCATACAGAATATTTACCTGTGTGACATCATACAGAATATTTACCTGTGTGATGTCACACATATACAGAATCTACGTCATCAGTTTAAGCTGACTTTAAATAAATGCATTACTCCCCTCCAAACAGCAGGTGGCAGTGTTCCTCCACAGTTTTTATTGTCAGTGATTTTTTTTTTAACATTATGAACATTAAATCAATGTTATCATGAAAGTTTTTTATATTTCGGTTTCATTATAGTTATTAATGATATATTTAGAGTTTTTATTAATACATGTATTATGTTTAGTTCTTGTAACAATCATTGAGTTATTGTTAGTGATTTTTATTATAGAGTTATTGAGAATCATTAGAATAGTTTTACTAATAAAGTTCTGATTCTTCTTACAGCTGTGATTGAGAGATGAGTCCATCACACAGGTGACATTAACAGGTGTTTTTCATAGACAGATGTTACCTACAGATCTGATTATAAATGATAATATATTTGAAGTACAAACCTTATTTGCTCTGATGACTGAAGGAGAATACAAATCTAAACACGCTAAAACTAAAGAATCCTCAGTTTAATGTCCTAAACCAGTGGTTCTCAACTAGGGGGTCGGGACCCAGAGGGGGGTCGTGTAGACATTTTCAGTGGGTCACGAATGTGATCCTGGAAAACAAAACGTGTGTAAAAAGTCTGTTTTGGCTTTTTAAACATGTTTGTTTTCTACCTACTGATGTCCAAACTGCACAATTTTTCATTAAATAAATATTATTGGTCAAAAAGTATCAGATATTTGGGCAGCGGTTTTTTCATGGAGGAGTTAGTGGTGGGTCCTGAGGCTAGACGAGTTGAGAACCACTCTCCTAAACACACATGCACATACACACAAGCACACAAGCACACAAACATCAAAGCTCTTAGAAATAAAACGTTTGAATAATAACAGTTAGAACAATCATGTTAAAATATTTTATTTTACAGGAGAAACTAAACGGACATATTCTGAAATATAACGAACGTATTAAACGTAAAACTAAAAGATATAACACTGAATGAACTGGGGAAGCTGTTAAAAACTGCAACGTTGGTTTAATTAAAGTTTCTGGAGCTTTTCTAAACCCGATGAGCTTCATCAATCTGTTAAAAATAAGTCTACATCAAGTTATCACAAACACCTGTGTGAGGTCTGTTGGTTTCCATGGTAACAGGATTATTAATCCAATGATCATCACATGCAACTGTGTGAGGTCTGTCGGTTTCCATGGTAACGGGATTATTAATCCAATGATCATCACATACACCTCTATGAGGTCTGTCGGTTTCCATGGTAACGGGATTATTAATCCGCTGATCATCACATACACCTGTGTGAGGTCTGTCGGTTTCCATAGTAACGTGATATTAATCCACTGATCATTACAAACACCAGTATGAAGTCTGTCGGTTTCCATGGTAACGGGATTATTAATCCGCTGATCATCACATACGCCTGTGTGAGGTCTGTCTGTATCCATGGTAACGGGATTATTAATCCGCTGATCATCACATACAGGAGTTCATAATCTCATTTTCAAAAAAGTTCAGATGTTAGTCCAAATTGTGAAGCGGGTCATCATTGAAACATCAAGAACTCTCCCTAATGATCCTCAAAGTCCGTCTTAGTCCTTCTCCCAGAATTTTAGATCCACATCCAGATCAAGGTCCTGATCCTAGTCATGGTCCTGGTCTGTCTGTCAGCATCACTCCTGAAACACACAGAGGAAGCATTTAAACATAAATTAAGATCTGGTCTCTCAGCTGACTCCTCAGACTAAGAGAACAGGCCCTGTTTACAAATCAAGCGTTCTGATTGGCTGACTTCAGGAATCGTATGACACATAAAATGATGTTTTTAAACTAATCAAACCTGTGTGGATGCCAATGTGTAAAAAACTGTGATCAAATACCAGAAATATTAAAAATGATAAAATGTGAGAATGAAAACAACAGACAGACAGAAGTGAATGTTGAGAGGTAGCTAATGGCTAAACTGAGAAAGTCAGTAACCTAAACACGGACTGTAAACTTGACATCAGTGACGTTTAGACCCTAAAATCAGACACTAACACAAACTATCATTTATAACAATCCTACAGC